>NW_017159107.1:0-237 GCF_001652005.2 Ceratina calcarata
ACCTTCTGAACGTAATCTTCATTAAGACACGAATCGTGGCACGGTATAAAAAAAAACGGAATCGTTCCGGCGGACAATCCGGAATTAAGGCATCGAGCGTGACTTCGGTGTCGGCAGCTGCTTTCAGCAACAAAAATCGCGTCTTCCGTAAGAACCGTCCAAGATTTTACGACCGCTGGTTCTTGCCCGTATCGGGTTAAAGCGGAACCATTCACGTTCCAACGAACGAGAAAGTGC
>NW_017159108.1:0-237 GCF_001652005.2 Ceratina calcarata
AAAACCCTGTCTCTAAATATTCCTCCTCGAAATTCCGGACCCCGTTAGGTCATCATCTAACAATGTCCATGTTGACAGCGCGCGGTTCTCTTCAAGAGTATTCTGTGCTGACATAAATAGCATTTATATATGACGTCAGATCATCAAGAGACTATACATGTTGTTACGACCTTAGGTAGTAGGTCGAGCAAGTACTTAGTACTCGATCTTAGTAGTTTAGAGAAAACGGGCCGTCAG
>NW_017159109.1:0-237 GCF_001652005.2 Ceratina calcarata
TTAGTGAATGTCACAATTTCTATTCACTGACTTATATCTTTATAGAAATTTATCTGTATGCGTATCTTTCTATAGTTTCACACGTTAATTTAACATTGTGGGATCGTGCATACATTATGCAAAAAATAAGTGACTCTGTTTGATGAGTATTTCATACAAATGTTCGGCAATACACAGTACGATACGAAGTGTCTCCACTCTTTGGCCGGTATTCAGAATCGTTACTTATTTTTAAGA
>NW_017159110.1:0-237 GCF_001652005.2 Ceratina calcarata
CGGTCTCGCCGTCACACTCCTTATTCATATACTTATGTGTACTTATATTATTTATATATTATATTATTATACCATTAATGTATATTTATTATGCATGCTATTGCAGGATGTAAAATATAAAATACAGAAATACGAGAAGTATACATTATTTATATAAGTAATATAGATATATTAAGAAATCAAAAATGTCAAGGAGTTTGCATAATTTTTAATTTTCATTATTTTCCGCAAATGTTG
>NW_017159111.1:0-237 GCF_001652005.2 Ceratina calcarata
TATTTAACATTCGGATAGTTATGATTGCTTTGTCGTATTCTTGACAATGTCGATAAATTTTTACTAGCTAATAGTCCCTGCTTATTTTTCGGGTCTCTATATTATTATTACTTTCCTTTTTTATAATTATTTCTATTAAATAAAATTCTCTATCCTGATCAAATCCTACATTAGATGAATTTGCGGGTTTTGAATTTCTTACCTCTTTGAGCACATGCTCTTCCACGGGAACTTTTC
>NW_017159113.1:0-237 GCF_001652005.2 Ceratina calcarata
TGTTGCGTCCTGTTCCACAATCACAATCGATGCGGTCCACAGGATGAGTCGAAGTGACGTATGTTGATGGTTACAATAAAAAAAAACTTCAATGTTGTTTAACCAAAAATGAACTGTATTTATTCAACTTGGAATTTCTCGCGTTACATTCTCTCGTTGCTGGACGAAACTCCTCTGCCCTACTCATTGCTGTACGAACCTCCTTCGTCCAGAGACAAAAAAAACTCGAAAAGTGGG
>NW_017159114.1:0-237 GCF_001652005.2 Ceratina calcarata
CACTTGCGCTATATCTTTGTATCTTATGATTGCGTATCATGTTGAATAGGCAAACGTTACATCATTATACATAAATCATATAATAAATCATACAAGAAACGACTTTCCCGAAGAGAAACTTTCGACTCAGAACGTCATTTTCGAACGGAAAATCGTGGATTCTGCGACACCCGATATAACAAATCATAGAAACCATGTAAATCACGAGTTGTTCCAATATCGTATGAGGGTACGATA
>NW_017159115.1:0-237 GCF_001652005.2 Ceratina calcarata
ACAAATAGCAGACAAAGGCGCCCGTCCTACCAGGCGTTGCTATAGAGGCCATCCGCCCCTAGATAGGCAGACCACGTATCGCTCAGGTCGGGTTACGCCCAAGCGTGATGTTTATCCAGCCATTGCGCCTTCGGCCGACTAATAGTACTGGCTGAGAGCCCAAAAGCGCCGGCGCCGAACAAAGCTGCCAAAGCTTCGTGAAAATCGCCCGTAACAATACCCCGCGCAGGTACAGCT
>NW_017159116.1:0-237 GCF_001652005.2 Ceratina calcarata
AAACGGACTAAGCACTACGGCTCGAGAGCGGCGACGCTGGCGATGGTATTCAAGTACTCCAGTCGGCTCAAAAGGGCTGGAATTGACTTAAGGGGTTTGAGCTGTTGATTCTAGTAGTCAACAACGTGTCGTTCAAAGACGGCTAACAGGGGATGATGAAGCATCAGACAGGAGCGTTGCCTAATGGCTTTAATACACCAGATTTGACAATAGCTCGTTGCTACGGCTACCGGTTCG
>NW_017159117.1:0-237 GCF_001652005.2 Ceratina calcarata
TTAATCTCATAACTTTAACGTACATCGATCTATCCACCCACTCGAAGCCACACTCGTGCACGCTAAATCATACGTTTCCCTGATTTACATCTTAAGAGTTTCATCCTAACTTGACCGTGTAACAATCATTTCATGTCTACACTGCGATCGGCATTCTATTAGCTATGTACATATAGTATTTGCACCGTTAATGTATATTTGTATTAGCTACCAGAAAAAGTATGTGCGGATGCTAAG
>NW_017159118.1:0-237 GCF_001652005.2 Ceratina calcarata
GCCGACGGGTGGTCGGGGTGCCCGGGTTCGTTTCCCGGGATCCGGAAAGTTTCCCTTTTGTTTCGGGTGTGTGAGAGAGACGGGAAGGACGGTCTCCGGGAGTTTCTAACGGTACCCCCCCCCCACGGCGGGCCGATCACCCGAGTGTCCGTCGGTTCCCACCGGCGCGCCACCCCTTCGCTCTATCCCCGACCGGAACCTCGACGAGTCTCCCGGTTGTCCGGGCTCCAAGTCTAC
>NW_017159119.1:0-237 GCF_001652005.2 Ceratina calcarata
CATCATTCATACTAGGTTTAGGATGTAGGTTTATTAGGAAAATTGTAGCATAGGAAGTAAAGGATTGAGGCTGGTAAGTATAGCATAGGGTATTGAACCAAGTTATATCTAGGGTAGTAGGGTTAGGAGTTAGATACGATAATGCATAAGATAGACAGTAGGTGTTATCGATGCATAGACAAGGTACGTGCACGAAAATTCGTGCGTGCTCACTTCTTATGATGATAGTTGGGATAG
>NW_017159120.1:0-237 GCF_001652005.2 Ceratina calcarata
ATGGCTCCACGTGACTGTCCCACTCCAACCCACCTCATAGACTCTCTGAACCTTGGGCACCTCCTTATTAGATGACGCGTTACTGTGCTCCTATTGTCATCTAATCTCACTTTCCCGTCCAATTCTAACCCGGAGGACAGCAGTACTTCTGCCAATCTCAGACCTTGGCAATGGCAACTACCCTTAGTAATCATCATTCGAATTTGTTCAAGGCGATCCTCATTTCCGTCTGCTATT
>NW_017159122.1:0-237 GCF_001652005.2 Ceratina calcarata
CTTAGGAAAATGTTTATATAAGTGAGTCTCGAATGTGAGGAGAAATGGGGTTACGGACATAAAGACTCAGTTTTCATTTTTTCGATTTGAGGCAAGAACAAAACAAAGACATGAAAGACGCCTCCTCCCGTTTCTTGTATACAGAAATTTGTATTTACTTTATATTCTATTTGTATCGGATAATCGCAATAAATTGCGAGAATTCATATCATTATCGCAATAAATTGCGAGAATTCA
>NW_017159123.1:0-2248 GCF_001652005.2 Ceratina calcarata
TGCAATATTACAATATCCCATTTGAGATGATCGTGTATTGGATCGGACAGTAGACTATACATCAATTCAATTTCGTTAAGCCCTAGCAGAAATATCAAGGCTACGTGCCTTTCATGGACCATATCGCGATCATCCTCGACATTTTTATCTAAATCATCAAATACCTTTATAACACTAACACAGATCTCCATAACCTTCTTCGAACATTCAGGTTCTCCGGAAGAAATCTTTGGTATCTACAACAAAAGATATATACGTACAATCCATATGTGAACGAAACATACCGGAGTTTATTGTACATACAATAATATAAATATAATAATATAAATGTATTATATGTACGTATACAGAGTGTCTCGGAACTAGTGGTATATTTTTTAATAGAAGATTCCTGAGATAATTTCAAACAATATTTTCCTTTGTCAAAATGTTGTCCGAGGCGTGGTTGTTTAGTTATTAATGATAAAACTCGATCAATCAGAGCGCCCGTAAGACGAACTATACTAAGTTTATCTCTAATTCTCTTCCCATTTTTTATAATTATAGCTACTCTGTAATTTATAAAGTTGTTAGTCATTTCATTGAGTACGTTACATTTATTCAGTGAACTTAACTAATGACTAAATGTTTTATTTTCTGTAATATTTAAACAATTTCTTAGTTGCTCTTGCATGTAATTGTTATTTTAATCCTACGTTCTCGTCATGAGCGTGGCATAGAAGCGCGGCAACGCATGAGGCGGTTGTCGCTTCCCTGGTCGCCCGCTACACGGGCGCTCTGATTGGTCGGGCTTTTTCGTTAATAACTCGACAACCACGCTTCGGACAACATTTTGATAAAGAAGAATATTGTTTAAAATCACTTCAGGAACTTCCCCTTAAAAAATATACCACCAGTTCTGGGACACTCTGTATATTCGATGGTTTCACATAGAATATCATATCTTACCGGCCCCAGGTTAACCAATTCACAGAGGTAATAAATACCGATTTGGAAGGAACCCTCTCTTGGAATAGTGATAACAGGCGCAGGAACAAGTGTCTCTTTGATCGGAGATGAAGTGGCATATTTGGTCGTGTCAATTGTGGCACACATTAAAATGATTTTTACCAAACGCGAATTCGTACGTAAGAACTTTTGTACAACGAGAAGTAGAAAGTCCATGCCTTCTTCTCTTTCGTGAACCTCATCAAGTATAATGTGTGTGTAATCTACATGTTCTTGGCATTTACGAGTTTGTTTAAGAACGTTGGTAGTACAATACCTTAAACGCGTATCATTCGAAACATGATTTATCAGACCCACTTGGTATCCAACCAGACTACAAAATTGGCCATCTCTTTCTTGGCAAACGCGTTTCGCAATACTTATCGCTGCGATTCTTCTCGGCTGTGTAACTGTAACCAATGAACATATACACATAGAATGAGATAGAAGTAGTAGTAGTAGTAGTAGTAGAGTCTAAAATGAATTGTGGTACTTAAGTCTCACTTTCTTTTCACCTAAATATAAGACCGAGGGAGGAGGGTCAGTCTATGTTACAGGTCTCAAAAGTAAAATGCAGGAATAGCATTATTAATTCAGTATTATTTACTGTGGGCTTACAATTAATAGGAATTTCACGCAGTGTAAGTTTAATACAGCACAACGACAATGGACGATAAGAAAAGAAAGAAAATGCAAAGATGTAAAGCAACAGAGGAAAAGTTCAGTGTGTAAACATGCATAAAAGAAAAAATAATTTGTGAATGGAAGCCAACTTAGGTACGGTGCAAATAAGTAATAAATAATAATGTAAATAAAAATAATGGCAAATATTTTATTTTTGAGTTTGTGGATGGATACAGGGTGACACTAACTATTGCTACCTAGAATAACTCTACAAGTATGATAGTAGTAGAAAAGTTATCGAAACAAAAGTTGCGTGGTAAAACAGACAATAGATATGAAGCAGCGTATTATCGCTGAATGTTGCAAAATATCATGGTGATTTTAAATAAATTCAACTAAACCAACTATTGTCAGACTAACTGCAAGATTCGGAAAGTAATGAAATCGCAGCAAAAGTTGTAATCAAGTTCCATTCATAAACTGATTATTCGAATATATGGGAAGGAAACTATTGTTGTCCGGAGACACATTGCTGTCCCATCTCTATCGCAATTACTACTCGTGGATAGAAATGAGATGGAATATGTCTCTTTCCAGGCAAACGTACCTCTACTCTTTAGATATAGAAATTGCTTGT
>NW_017159124.1:0-237 GCF_001652005.2 Ceratina calcarata
ATCACGTGCTTTTGCCATAGAATTAGAGACATAGAGTGCGCGTTCAATGCTGAGCATTGTAGCACGAGATGCCAGACGAAGAGAGAGAAAGAGATAGTCGACTGGAGACTGGAGATCTGTCTCTCTCCCACACACCAATAGTGAGGGGGGGAAAAGAAAAGAGGGGCCATGCCGGCAACATCTGACTGCTACTGCATATGAAATTGAAGACTGTTGTGTGCAAAACATGTAGATTAT
>NW_017159125.1:0-237 GCF_001652005.2 Ceratina calcarata
CCCCACCAACTATTGGTCCCCACCATGGTCGCGTCGTCCCCACTTTCCGGCCAAGGGATAAATTCCGAGACCCCTGTTTGACAGTCGATGCTCGACGAACTACGTTTACCTCACAATAGAACAGAATGGGATTAACATACTCGGTGAACTTCCCATGGGTCTGGCTCTTATCAAAGAAAGCTGCCTTTGCTCGGATGGCGAAAAATGAAGAGCGTTCACTTAGCACTGTCCTTCTCG
>NW_017159126.1:0-237 GCF_001652005.2 Ceratina calcarata
CCTTCTGTTTCTAAAACAGGCCCTACGTATCTATTTCAAGGGGCTTAGCCGCAAAAGGACCCTTTTCTGTGCTTCTCAATCCCATGCATACATGAAAGGTAAATGAAATCGTCTTAAGAAGGATATGAAATGATGCAAAAATATATATATTGAAAGAACGAACTTGACGATCGTATCTCATTAAATAGTAACGTAAAAATAATTCGTTTTCATAAAAAAAAATGGTCTCTCTTAAAC
>NW_017159127.1:0-237 GCF_001652005.2 Ceratina calcarata
CCGATAGTCCTTAAAGGAGGCACCCAACCGCCGGACGCAACGAATTCCCGGCGAGGATACACTGGGAGCTTCCGGACGAATCAGACGAGTTTCTTTTGAAAATAAATCAGGTTTCGTTGGAAAATATTATTGTTCAAATTCATTAATCGTAACACCCGCGTTAGGGCCACCTATCCCTAACACTCGTCGTGAGCGCGAGATACGGGCGCGGCAATGCACGAGGCGGTTGCCGCGCTC
>NW_017159128.1:0-237 GCF_001652005.2 Ceratina calcarata
AATAAATTAATGGAAATGAATCTTTGCATTTTTATTTCATGTTCCTTGACCAAATAACTAATCCCTGTTTTCAAAGAGCAATTCTTCAGTGAAGAACTAGAGTCTAGATTAGAATTTCTATACCATCAATTGTGCATCGATATATCAATAATTTAATGTAGTCGCTTAAATTATGATCAGTAAATGAATGGAAAAGGATCATGGCATTTTTATTTATTGCAGAAGTGTATAATAATG
>NW_017159129.1:0-237 GCF_001652005.2 Ceratina calcarata
CTAGTGGAAGCTGGATAAGGGATGCTAGCTTGCTACCAGAGGAGGATATATTCCAAAGCGATAATATAAGTGATGATGTTGCTAATACGACTGCAAGTGATAATCTTCGTGTAAGTAATGACAGGGCGTACGAGTATGATTTTTTGTTGCGGGAGAAACAGCTAATGGAAAGGGAGTTGAGACTGCAGCGTGAGAACGAACTTTTAAGAAATTCGCCAAGATCAACTATTTCCGCAA
>NW_017159130.1:0-237 GCF_001652005.2 Ceratina calcarata
CATAGACAAGTCTCCGCAACAGCGCTTCGGGTGTTATATTTGAGAGTATATATTTCTTATAATTGTGTAAAGTACATTATTCATATGTGTGTTAATGTTTCATGACAATTTTCAGTCGATTTGCTGACACTTGTATGTTATGTAATTGGGCGTTTCATATAATATGCTCCGTGTATTGTGAATAAGATCAATGAATAAACATTGTTTAATCTGATTCATTTTGTTTTATTCTGATGC
>NW_017159131.1:0-237 GCF_001652005.2 Ceratina calcarata
TGAGGGGAATAGTAGTGGGGATCGAAATACGGGCGAAAAACAGAGGAAGCGAGCCGTGTGGGATAAATCGCGAGACCCCTGCTCACCAGAGGTTCAAGCATCATTTTCATGACGCGCGCAACAACAGTGCTGCGGCGGCAGCTGAACGGACTGCCAGCCTACAATATGAGCGTGCGTGCTGACATCTTCACTATAGCGCGGTCACTACATGTAGGTATGTGTGAACATTATAGAACA
>NW_017159132.1:0-237 GCF_001652005.2 Ceratina calcarata
CCTTCTCCAGGCTAGAACCTAGTCCACTGACTATTAAGTACACAGTCCAGTCGCTGGACTACGAGAATTGAGGGAAAAAATACTTGAGCATAGTATTAAAAAATGTATAATAGAAATTGATCTAAATTATGTTAAGTATTGAAAATTTAACGAATTTCATTAAATGAACGGATGATGTTATGAGAATTGCATGTCAGTATAAAATATAAAGATCAGCACTGAACGGTGTTGTACAAA
>NW_017159133.1:0-237 GCF_001652005.2 Ceratina calcarata
TATTTTAATAAATGTATAAACGCACATTTTATGTTTCTTACATCCAAATATGATTATGCGAGACGGAAATTATGAATACAGAAATTTGTGTCCATCGAAAGTAAATATTTTTTGCAATGTCATTTAATTTATCGTTATGGCATATTAAACGTAACTCTACAGCCATTATCTGAATGCACGAACCGTTACATTACAAAACTAAATTATGCCTTCCAAAATTCGCCGAACAGAAGTCAT
>NW_017159134.1:0-9995 GCF_001652005.2 Ceratina calcarata
TCTATCTGCTGACACTGTTCTCTGAATTCGTAAATGTTATACACATTTGATAAAATTTCCTGAATATATTTATACATTTTTTAATAAATTGAAATCATTGTTTTTGAACGACACGTTCTATCTAAGGAATGCTCTTATTGATACACCTTGTACATTGAAGGCACGCACTTTCGCGCGTTCCACGCCGAGAACTTGAGTCCGATGAGATGCCATTAAACCTCGACGCGACGGGACGTAGTGCGAGCAAAGGGAACCAAAGTTTGTTTAATTACCAGACCGTCTTGATTATCGAAGATAATAAAGGGGTACCGATTTAATTTTAATTAAGGGAAATGACGGAGGTGGTCTGTTTCCTCGGAGACGGAGGGCTTAAAGGTTGGCTGGCTCTGGTGTTCATTATACTTTTTGAAGAAGGTTTTATTACGAAGACGTTTTAATGAGTGTTTATCTCAACTGAATATTGAATGTACGAACAGAAAAGAAATGGGATTTACTTAACAATATTTAGTACACGTATTGTGCTAATGACGTTATGATGGAAAATTTATAATATCGGAGTACAAATTAACATGAAAGATATGAACAAATAAAAGTTGTAGGTACTGCTATTACCTGCAAGAAAGGTCGTATACAATTTTTTTCTATCTCGAATACTTCAGGAGGAATCGATTTATATTATTTCGTCCATCGTCAAATACTTCTCAAGGAGTGGAGTTAAAAGAAAATTGCATAGGACTATTTTTTTATCTGACAACATATATAAGGCAATTTTGATGCAATTTGTAATTAGAATGTAAAAGCACTCTGCATACTTCGAGTACAAGTTTCCATAAGAGAAAGGTACATGTCTAGAGAACTACAAGACTGATCGGCAGGTAAACTATAGTCAGGCGCTCCGTTGCATCGCAGTATCCAAGACTCTCACTTCTTCCAAAATANATGTTAAAGGATGTATCAATGTGATCAATGTTAATCTTGTTTAACTAATTCAACTGGAATAATAATCTATTCGCTTTTTTTTTGGAGAGAAATTCAAAAACTCTTGAAACACTTCGGTTTAATTTCTCCAAGGCTGTTCTTAAACCATCGTATTAAAAAATTCGTAGGGTTATTTTTTTCTTTGGTCATTTGAAACCTTCGGAACGTTTTAATTACAACAGTTGTGCGCGATCGTACGTAGTCACGGGTAAATTTTAATAACCCAGTTGGTACGCGATCAAAGGGCTATTTTTGATGTTAAGACAATTGTACACGAAGCAAACGATAATAACAGAAGCGAAGCATGCCGAGAGTTCTCTTAATCATCAGCCTCCGCTTACAAACAAATAAAAGAAGAAGAATCCCCTCGGAGAGTCGTGCAACAGCGAATACGTCCGGCTGCTCTTATAGCCGCCAGTAACGAATTAAATTAATATTAATCTGGAGCACATAGCCATCAAAATTCCCGGTTGCGGATGGCTATCTACATAATTACGGATTTCACAGATGTCCCTTTTGTGTTTCGGCAAATCCAGCTTGTTCCTTTCCACGCGGGTAGAAATAAAGCGATTTAAACGTACGAAAATCTACTTGCATTATAGATACAATGAAAAGAGGAAAATAAAATTCATGGAAAAATAATACCAAACGAAACAAAAGATTCGAACATATTTATTATACCCATCAATTTATCCTTAAAATAATCAGTAAGAATTTTGTATGTTCTTTTTCTATGATTGTGAAATTTCGTATTTCTTTTCTCATTATAAGTTATGGAATATTTTAACAAAAGTCAAATAAATCCAGAGCGTCTAATTGAAATTAAAGGTCACAAGTATTTATCACTTTTTAAAGCAATCTTGAGACAGTTCTTTAAATCAACATAAAACTGTAATCCATCTTCTGTTTATATGTATGTATTCCTTCATACGACTACTCGTTTTAATTACTTCCTTACCAACCAGCGTGTAGGATGTTGGAAGAAAACAACTGAGAAAGGCCTGCGATTAATCACCCCGTACACGCACCCGTACGCGAATGAACTTGTTGCTACTACACGATGCTACTTACAATACGGTGAACATTCTTGGCCTCGCGACTTTACGATGCCGGTACCGCGTCAACCGGTGACGCCTTTCTGTCCACGGCGGGGAATTATAATTGCAGGTCGATACACCTCGGCGCGACAACGACGTTGCGGCACCCCGCGGCGACGAGATTTACCGACGAAATTCGCGTTCTCCAGTTTCCTCTACGCCTAGAGGCACGCCGCGCCGCGGCGTTCATACACCTGCGTCCCATCCTTCTTCGTTTTCCGCGAGGAACACGCGCCCGCAATTCATTCTCGCGCGGACGATCGAGTTCTCGCTTTATCGCCGCCTGTATCGCCGTTAATTTATCGCGTTCGGTCTACGACCATGCCGCGCCACGCCGCCGCAGGATTAGAAAACGAAGAATCATCTGCTTGCGGCTGAAGCCATAGCAAATCATCCCGCGGGAACAAACGCGTTGTCGTCGTCGCCTTACGTTAAACGCGTCAAATACGCCGACTAGTACAGCTGAGTTATGCGTTATATACCGAAGATAAAGCGCGTTTCACCCACAGCTTCTAGCTTCGAGATACTTTACTCTCGTGGGACATCGATCTGTTGACGAAGTTTCAAGTTGAATCAAACGAAATGTATGTTTAGTTAATCAGCTATTTTTTAAGGAAAACATACAGTAGATAATAAATCGGAATTTTGTTGATAACTGAGGAAATTCTTATTCACTCACAGGAAAATAAATGGTTTTGTAATTTGATAATTTTTAAAAATGTATTTTCTAAAATAATTTACAATTTTAATTACAATTAATTTACAATTGAAAGAAAGAACGGGTTTTAATCTTGACTGTGTAGATACTCATTAAAGGGGCTGACTCTTTTTCCTTTTTTATTACTGTTCTCTTTCTTTCACATTCCTCTTGCTCTTAAAGAACGTTAAACGAATCGATTTAACGTTATCTTAAGATCAAGGAGCTTAAATTCCGGCCCTTCCTTTAGCCAGCCTTGTTCATTGTCACCGAGCCGTGACTTCGGACCACCTCGCCGAGGGCGGTTCTGCTCGCTTTTCGAGCCGTTCACAATCGATTCGAGGCGTCGTCGTTCGATTTTCACGGACCTCGTGCTGACACCGTGGGAGAAATAATCCGTCCATGACAACAGATTCGTTCTCTCGGCCGTGAATCCGTTCGATTCAGTGAAACATCGATACACGTACCAAATACAGATTCTCAATGCTCAAATTTCACAAATGTCAATGTACTTACATTGGTCTTGTTAGATCATAAAATATTCAACAATACTGAATCTCATTTTTCTAAAATCCACTTTATGCATTATCAATAATACTGTGACAATATGCATTAATATTAATAATATTATTGACAGTAATATTGTTTTTGACAATTTTGATAATTATTACACTTGTACCATTACAATCGTGATTCTTAGATACCTCGCATCTCGAGGTTCTCACTCGTGGCTTTCCTTAATTGGGACTGTTAAACTGGATATGATAGGCATCCGACTTCTAAGAACAATCAGAGAAGAGAGAACACACAGTGTAGGCTCAAATCGAGCATTCGAAGTTTAACGAGTCTGTTAATGGGATCTGATAATGTAGATCTTGTTCAGTACCGTTTGCTCGAGTCTGTGTGAGTATTGAGTGCAAATTATATCTGTTGCGATACATAATATGAAGTTTTAGTAGGAAAAGCGAAGAATACTTAAAGCATGAAATATATAATATTTTATTAATACAATTTATGAAAATATAATTTTGTCCAAACATCCACTGATTGATGATTCGATTGAACAATCACAGCTCCAATGCTGTTTGAGGTGTTATCACTATCATGATTCATTTCACAATGTTCTCTTAATTATTATTTATAATTACTTTGAATTTTTAGCTAATCTTTACTTAAGTGCCTCCGCGAACCACAATCGTAACGATATCCCGTGGCCGTGGACGAATGCCTGTTATCAATCACGTGCAGCGGATACCCCCACGCGTCCCGTCGCGATCTTCTCGGAATTGAATCACGATCATCAATTGCGAACAGGCAACGGGGCCGAGAGAGGAACGCTCCTCGTTCCCTTTTGTGCCCCGGAGGATGGCACTCTATTGTATCCGGCCTCTCGCGCGTTATATCACCGGGCCGAGTCCCACATAAAGTCACGTCCGCGGGCCACCCGCCTGCGATCCTGCGCCTGGGACCAACTGCGCTGCCCACACTCGTGTTCATCGGACCGAGTCGTGACTTTTAAGCTCTCTCCTGGCGAAAAGTTCGTGCCGTGCCGGTCAACGAATCGACCCCGTTGCTCGCGCGACCGATTGCGTTCCGCGTGAAATGCTATTGTACCTACTGCTCGTGTAGAAATGTTTCGAGACCGATAAACCAATGTGGGCAGAATTTTTAAATTACCAATGGCAGCGGAATTCAAGATAGGTAATGGTCACGTACCTACGGCAGTCTGGTTTAAGTTAGATCTTGTTGAAATTGTTACACCGGGGAATTCGATCGACGGAGTTTTGAAGCTAGGGATTTGACAAGTTCGTAGTTGCAAAGTTCCGCTGTAACTTGGGATGGGAAAGTAGCTCCACACTACTTTGCGCGGAAATGGATGTAGCGTTGCACAGTACGAAGTTATCCGAGTTATTTTACAACCAAGTCGATTTTATTAGAGTTATTTTAGCAATAGAACTATTTATCCGATTTCTTTTAGAAGCTTCACTTAAATTTCATTTCACACAACGAAAATGGAATTTTTGCAAGCTTTATTATATTGTCCAATGCAAAAATTGTGGTATGCATTCAAAGGTGGTAAATTATAATACAATGTTTGTAGTGCGGTGCAAAGACTATAAAAGAGAGCACGAGGAATTTTTTTGATCACGTGAATAAAGAGGACATCTTCATTACTACATGTATAAAGAAAGTTCTGACTGCAAGGTGTCTAAAACAGTAAAACCGGGCTATATCGTAACATGATTGTATCGTAAAAATCACTTGTTGCCCAGAAGATCGTCGGCCAGTCGTCAGAGAGGGCCAAACGAAAATATATATTCACCCTTAAAATTTCAATACACCGAAACGTTACGAGCGGCGTACGACCACGATGGGGCTTTGGCTGGAAATAAAACGAGGCTCGCGCGCAGAGAGAAAGGTTTGGCAAACGAGGTCCGAGGCTCTTCGTGTCTGAACCGAAACCATCGAACAACGGCCGAATTTCTTTTTTGCAGATTCCGCGTTGCGTGCCCATAATGTCTCCGCGAGGTGTCTTCGCTCCCCGAGGCCGTGTCGGGCAATTTCGAGTGTCCGGGCGCGCGTCGTTCGTCCTGCGTCGCAGCGTGAAACTCTTTTCGTGCGGCTGTCCGATCTCTCTGTTCCCTCCACCGCCGAGACGAATAAAAGATTCGGGGACTCCCATAACCTGACAAATTAATCGTGCCTGGACGCGACCGTATCTTGGCGCGAACGTGCGACGCCCTTTTCTCCTGCCAAGTTTACGGAGTCATCGCGAGACCCGGGCGTCCGCAATTTCGCGCAAAACAGGCCAGTTTCCTTTCCAGGCTGCGCCTTGTTAGCGTAACCCCGTATAATGAGGCGTAAATTGCCATGGTGAATCCTCGCCAAGCCGAGATCCAATGGCACAGCCAGTGTATCCCAACCATTCGCGATTCTCTTTTATAGTTATTTTGTTATTTGTGACTGATGATAGTTATTGACGTTTTAATTAGATAAAGGAAGTGACGTATTAAAAAAATGCATTCTATGAAGCGAGTATATTTTCAGATTCAAATATATTGTATCTACGACTAGTATTATGTGACTCTGACTATGTAATACACGTAAAACTTATAAAATTAATAAAATCATTGCGAGATTTGTGACCAAGAAGTTGAGAACCTTTAGCATAAATTGCTTGTGAAATGATGGAACAATCTTGCAATTATGATTTTAAGAAAAAAGTGTGATAAAATTAAAATGTAAGAAAGTATTGTAAAACCACTTTCAATTTTTTTATTCTTACTAACTTTGCTATAAAATCCACAACATAAGCTACTCATATAACACTCCGTATTTTACATTAATTAGTTTTGTGCCAATTATAATTTAAAAGAATTACACTCTGCGTATTATTAATTAAGTTTTATCGATGAATTTGATTTTCTATTTAGTTCTATGTTCTTCATCGATACGATCCGGGACTAACTTTTAGCAACAGTTGGGAGATTGAAGGGAACGCGTAAAAGGACGATGATATAACCCGCAATTTGATCGTGTCCCGGGCTCGCTAATTATTTCACGTTTCGTTCCGCTCCGAGTTTTTGCCCGGGGTGGAGACATGGAGTAAATTGCGGAATGTAAAATTTTTAGCGCGTAAGATCAAGGCGCGGCGCGAAACTTTCGCAGATTATCCAATTTCGCCGATTTATAACGAGACAAACGAGGTTGCCGTGTGCCAGATGTCACGTGACGCATACGGCGCAGCGTGGCGATCGGTTCCGAAGAGGCGGCGATACTTTGACGCAAACTTGCCTCGAGTGTTTCCCGTGTCACGCACGTGTTCACCAGCTTTTTTTCCCTCTTTCGTGGAGACAAATCCCTGAGCTACATCCAAATATTGGCCCTGGCCTTACCGACCAGAATACATACATACTGTATCTGTTTATATTTCGGGTTTTATTTTGTTTATACATCAGGTTACTATTTTGAAGAAAATAATCCAATAGCTTTCACGGGTTGTGCATTATTTCGTGCGAAGGCACGTACGCTTTCGATCATGATCGGAATTTCGCAATCCTAAACAATAATATATGATCCAAGAAAAGACCTGACTTAATACGTTCATTCCAAACGGAGTGCACATAAGTAATCTTCGATAATAATCGCTTGTAGAATATACGTGTAGACGGCGTGAACAGATTTTAGTGAGATTTCAGAAGTCGTTTAGTGGGTCACGCGGCGACTGCGGGACATCGAATTCCGGAAATCATTCAGGACCATTTGGTACGCTCGCTCTGGGGAGAGAAATCGAGTTTCGCCTTCCCGCGTGCGTGCGTGAATCCGAGTAGCTTCGAAATAATTTTAGCGAAACACGACTCGCAAGTTAACTCGGCGCCTCTCGCGTGATTCGGACGTTATTTTAATGACCGATTGGTCACGCACTGCGGACGTGACACGACAACGATTTACAATGCCACGTCTCAATCGCGACTCGCAAATTATCACTTTGCCAATTTCTCCAGCCACCCCAGTTCACTCGGCGAACAATAGCTCATGCAACCTGTTCTCGTTCGCAAAATGATCCGTTTTAGGACGAGTTCCGCAGCCACATGGTCACGCGTTCGCAGGGTTTCATTTTAAGTAGAAAATTGGTGGTTCTTGAAGATGAAACAAGGTGTTAGACACGCGTCTTTTGAAGATGCAAGCTGTTCCATCGATTTTACTGATCTGAAATACGTCTTACAACTTTTTATCAAATATCTTGATTGTAGATAAAGTTTTTATTCACAGATGATAGTAAGACAGATTGCGAATAATTATTCAGAATAGGACGATTATGACGTAAATTTATGCTTATAATAAATAAGAAACTTGAAAAACCTTAAATTCTGTGAAACAAGACTTCAACGTGATCAATAGACAGGACAAAATATTCGGTTTCACGTTCACACGTTATGCATAATTCGTCGATAAACCATAATATAAATAACGACAACAAGATTTCCGAAATAGGAAGCCTCCACTATAACAGCGCTACGGTCAAATAATTCACTATAGATCACGGGACCTGTAATCATCGCATCGGACGTCGATTCCACGCGAGGTTACCGATATCGGAAAGCGGGCCGGTTCATCATAGAATCAAAGGTGGTATGTCGGTGCCCGGAGCGAGAACCTGCAGCGGCAACAAGTAACCTGGCAAGACGTTGGCTACCCTATGCATACAGAATGCTGCTACCAAGCCAGCCGGGAGGGAAGTATTTATTATGTGATCTAATTTAAAGCCGCGTGATGTATGGACGTTCGGCTTCGCCTCTTTTCCCATAACTTCGACGCGGACCGAGCTTTACGATTCGTCTATCGAGCCCGCGAGGCTCTCATCTACATGGATACGAGGATCTTATAGAACCTCGTAACGCTAGCATTCTCAAAGGAAATGGGAACACGTGTCGCAAAATATTTATCGCCGCCAAAGAATTCTAGAGATGGCCAAACAGCATACGAATTCATATGGACTGATACGTGCAGGCCGTATGCCTGGGAGATGAAATCGTAGTGGAACGTGTAATTTCTTACGACGTTTTTCACGTGCGTGCAGATTGTCGCTCGTTTTGCTCAACGGGGGGATCCAACAACCCATCTCGCGTTGTGAACACGAACGTGTGTACATAAACACGGGGTAGGTGCGCTCGGTTCGGACGTCCCGACTTAATTTCATTCGTAAATTCGCGAACGCAGCAGCGAATTCGGCTAATTCCGAAAATTTGCGGCCGGTCCCGTGAAATTCGTGCATGAAGACGTAGCTACGGCCGCAGGCCTCGGCTCGGACCCGGTGCATTCCTCCCGGCGACGCGGCCGGAAACGTTGCGTAATTGCTCCCGTACACCTGAGCACTCCTCTTCTGGCTGACTGGCTGACCGGTTAAAGGAAGCCCAGCATCCCCCTCGGACCAAACGAGCTACATAAATTTTCCCCGGGCCTTCTACCCGTTTACAACGCGTAATTAGCTGGAACTCGAAAAATCCGGGTAACAGGGGCGTTGCGACCGCGTGTCTCCATGAAATAAGAAAGCTATCGATACAGGAGGAGGCAATGGGACGCGCGGGACGAATACGGATCCACGGATCGAAGAACACAGAATAACGCCGCGGGACACACATGGCGAATTCCGGTTTGTTGGATTTTTTTCGTTCTTCCGCGAGCTCGATTACACGTGCCTCTGTACAAATTGATATCGATGGTTCTCGGGAATCGGGGTGTATCTCTCGGTGAGAAATTAGCCTGCCGCTTTTAAACTTTCGTGGCGGATATCATTCCTGTACGCACGTGACTCTGAATTTTATATGCGGTGCAGCAAGCGTAATGTGCATATTTTAATTTCACTTACGCCCCGGTAAGTTCGCTTCGGATCTCAAGAGTGTTCATGAATAACAGAAGGACATGCATATGCAATTGTAAAAAAAAGAGGAAGACTGTTATAATTTTCTTTAATTATATTTATTTTATTTTATTTTGTTTCTCGTAATATAACCGTAGAAAGAATTCAATAGAAATGTCAGTACGGTCGGCGCAAGCTCTAGGCGTGCGCGGCCAATTTGCTTGGAGTGATTCACTGTTCGTGGATGGCCGGACTTAAAAAGTAATTTTACGCACTGTTTACACTGGCCTCGATGCAGAAGGCATAGCAAGCCAGGGTAAGACAGAGTAGAGAAGTTGCGTACCGAGGATCCAAGAAGCTATCAACGTAAATCAATAACGGGAGCACTTTGGCGGCGCGGCGCATCGGCCAGCTGCTACTCACCGCCTGGCATTCCATTGGCTATTGGCTTTTTCGAGGCTTCGACTACTTTACAAGGAATCACATCGACGACGCTGTAAATAATAATCCCCGTGTAACTACAGGCCCCGACCCGCGGCCTTTATACTTTCACCAATTAACCGACGTTTTGCGAGACACGCTAACCCCTTGTTCAGGGGTATACGTAATGTGCGCTCAGACAACCGACAACTAAAGCATACATATGAGCAAATTGGTTCGGGTCAGCGTCATAAAATTTGCATTGGCTACAGATTTAAAGATGCTGTAGGTGGATTTCATATTTCTTGGAATACGCTGAGGGTTATTAAACTGGAAATATGTACGCGTTCGTAGTTTTTAATTTGTTTAATTCAGACGGTCTAAAAACTAGTGAATGTAAAAACATAAAATATCCATTATCAAGAAATCTCTAAATCTTCAT
>NW_017159134.1:10127-11078 GCF_001652005.2 Ceratina calcarata
TGTATTATAATATAATCTTATTCTTAAATAAATTATAAGCTTTAATTAAATTCGATAGCTATATACTGTGATTCTTCCAAATTAGGATGTAGGGCATATAAAACTCGGTACTGTGATTGAAAATAGAAATCAAAATATTATCCATAATTAATATATCTGTTAATGTTTCAAGCCGCTTGAAATATCCACGCAGCGAATACATATCCACGAGTCGATTCGCGTTCCTTTGGTCCAAAGGACCAAAAAGGGTAGCCAACAAGGGCAGGTACATCAGTGTTTCTTTTTCCAAGGTACAAAGCAACGGCGAAGAAGAGGAACGGTAAGAGAAGAATCGAGCAAGTCGGATGGAGGAATCGCGGGGAGGAAGCGTCAGAAACTGATATTGAAATTACGTTAATCGATAACCATAAAGCATACAACCGGGACGTACGAGTGTGACGCCAGGCGTAATTTATCTTTCGTATCCCGCGTGAATATATTCGCTGATTTCGCATGCTGGTTCTCACGTCCAGCTGCGCAAAGAACGGCGGCGAACGAGATCGGGGCAAAAATGATTTAGCTTCGACAGTCGCCCTCGCGCGGGTTCGATAAATTGTGGCTCGATTTTCTTTGCCCCGGCCAATCATAACTCGCGATAAAATACGGGAGTTTTTATCGGTCGCTTTGACGTCCCGCTACGTGCTATGTTCACCTAGCCGGACCGACTTATACTTCTCATTTGAACCGTTTTCTTATTCATGTTTTCAAACATAATACTTTCATCAAAGCTACGTCGATTTATTGCGAGATATTTCATCATTACTAGCAGATGTCTAATATTTAAATTAAAAATGTTATTTCGTGATGATATTATTACAGTTTATTTCAAGACACGTTAATAAACGTAGAAATTTTTTAAAAATCTACTACAATTTTCCATAAATGAAATTTTTTAATCTCGACCTTTAAAAG
>NW_017159134.1:11314-21726 GCF_001652005.2 Ceratina calcarata
TCATTATATACTTCAATAGAAAATAAGAAATAACCGGCACCAAAAAATGAATAATTAAGAAACATCTCACTTGCGATAAAATAAAATTTTTCAAAATTACACAATCACTGACATAAGATTGTAAACAAAATTTGTAGCATTTTTGTTTTCAAGTATATAAAAACGGTACGAACTTTTTTCCAACCCAATATTCTGATCACAAATAATATTGGGACTCGATAAAATATCTCCGAGTTAAGTACTGTCCGAAATGCTTTTCGGTCATCATTGGTAGCACTTCACGTACACGTCCTGCGCGAGTCCCAGCGATAAAATCAGCGTCTCGCTCGCGATGTCACATAAAAATGCTAATGCTATAGTATTATTGCGTCAGATGGTGTATCGGTTGCCGTGTTTAAACGTGTGACAGCAGCCACTGCGAGAGAACAGTCCCGACGCGATTATTGCCGTTTTCATGAAATTCCTGTTCGCGCGTAACCGCGGCGAATTCAAACTGAACCATGTAAAATAACGTGGAATTATTCTGCGAGCCGAGGAATACAGGAATTCACGGATAAGCCGAGGCAACGGCACTGTTGGAACGTATTTAGGAGTGTAATTGCGGTAATTACGCGTATAACTTGCAGCCGGTTTCTACGCTCCCCTGTAATAATAGTATTTCAATTTCAATGTTATTGGACGGTAAACGGTGTTCGCATAATTAACTACGACGTAATGTGGCTGTTATTTGTATTACAGACAAGAATCGGTTGAAAAGACATTGTGCTTACTAAGTAAAAGCACAATCGACTTTCCTTAGTTGCGATATTGTTACAGAATTCTAATTCCTCGAAATGTCTAACAATATAATGGCACAATAAATTATTAATTAATTACTTTTGTGTGTAGTTTCTTCTATAAATTACGAAATTAATATAAATCATTTTTATTAAACCACGTCATTCCCGAAGTGTTTTTACTCGTCCGACGATTGACTGGATCCTCGTCTCGTCCGTAATTGAAAATGAAATTAATAACACGTGGCCGCTTCCGGTGGCTATCGTGTGCACGTCACTGACGAAAATCGAAATTGAAAACGTGTATCGTTTGCGAGCCAGCCTATTCCATACACGCAACGTCCATCAATTTCCTGACCCATTATATTCCGCGATATTTAAATCCCGGAGGCGAGGCAAAAGCAGACGCAGAGGCAGAGGCAGCAGCAACGGCAGCCGCTCGACACCTGTTGAAGCGCGCGTACCACGACTCCGTGTTGTCGTTAGCCAATATCGCAGAAACAAATTACGAGCCGACTGCCACGAGCGTACTCGTGCGGTTTCACCCGCCGACGTTTGATAAAACGTTGATGAAATTCGTCTGTCCACGAGTCGACGGCTCACGTGGGCGAGTACTTTTATTATTAGTATTTTTTTTTTTCTGACTCTATTCGGAATGTCCTAAGGAGAGCAACCGAATTTTTGGTTGTCTGGCGTGTGCTAGTCTGCTGATCTATATCGATCATGACTGAATCGTCGTGACACGTCGCAATGGAACGTTATCGAGCCACGAGGTTCATGCAAAAAAGGATCCGGGGCTCAACGAATTGTCCGGCGCGGCGAACGAAAAAAATTGAACGTCTCGATGCGAGTGTAATTGGGGCAGGTATAAATCTCGTTCGGGGACAATAGTTTTTCTGGGTCTTGGTGTATTTACAATGCATCTTGGTATCTGCAGCTGCCGCGTACGTCTCATTAATTAAGCCTCTCGGTTCCACCGTCCCATCTTCTCATTCCTTTCTGTTTCGTCCTTCCCCTACTGCTCCGTCTTTCTCTTCTCGTTTCGCTCTCTTGTTTCTCCGTTTCGCTAACAGGCCATGCAGACTCTCCGCCTACACCGGATCCCACTGTTCACCAATCACCAATACGTTCGGGCAGCCCCTTTATAGGCTACTCTCGATCGGTCCGTGATGTTGCAAGACTCTCTCGGCCCTTCGTACATACTTTCCGCACGAGATTAATTAAAAAATTCCTTTAAGCTTGCTGCGCACGTGGGAGACAGCAATCCGACGAAATTATGCAATTTCGTGTGCAACCTATTTTGTTCTGCTCGTTTAATCCTTTATTTGTTGCACTATACTCAGTATTCTATTAAGATCAATAAAAAAAAAGTGAAATGTATGCCAAAATATGTATTGCACTAAAGAAACTGTAACGCATTTGGAATACTATTTTGTTTAACAATAAGTTGAATAAAAAATTGGATAAAATCACTATGTTACGAATAAGTAGATCATACAGAATTCTGATAAGATTTATTAAGTTTCTTCAGAATCACTCCGTATTGAAAACAGTTAACGCGTTCGCTGAGAGACGACGCAACACGTGTCCGAGCACTGTTACGACACGGAACCGAAGAAACTTGTTAATCCCGTTCCAAAGTGCACAGAGAGCCCAGAGGGAATTCGAGATTAAATTCATCAAAATCCAATTCTAACAGCCAAGCCTGCTCCAGGCCGCAATGCGTGAATGAATAATGCATAAGTAGCATGCAACGTCTTGTCCCACTCCGCTCCTCGTCATTCACCAGGGGTTACCCTGACGTGGACTGATTAGACTTAGCGGGATGCTTTTAGGAGACACGATGGTGTCTGGTTTAGCGAGGGTGTATCGGAATTTCAAGAAAAAGAACAACAGTGTCCGGAAAGTATACGGATAATGAGTTCATAAAAAGAATGGATCGAATCAGAGAGTTCGCTGGTAGACTCGAAGTGAGTGATTGTAATTACGAAACGGTAGCAGAACTCTAAATCGAGTCGCTTGCGGCTGCAGATTTTCTACGAGGGTTACTCGTCCTTAGGCAAATGCACCAGCGATTCGGAAGTTGAGTACTCTGACTGAGAATTGCTCGCTGCACGTGGCCGGCCACGGTGCACGTGCTCATTTTTTCTACTCTTTCTGAAATATTAAAAGTCAGTTAAGCGATTCTCATTCTTCTTCCTGACACATTTTGCTTAACTTTCTCTCGCTGCCACTACATCTGGAATGGACTAACTGTTTCGAATGAAGTTCAATAGATTTTTCGTATATTTATTATAGTGAAAGTGTCACGGAAAACGTGAATCGACACGTAATAAATCTTGTCACTCCTTTACAGTAACGCAATAGCTAATTGTTGTTTATTCGAAGATTCGTGTGATCAATTTCGTTCATCACTATAGTTCGTCGAGACGCATTGACATTCGTTAGCGGTAATTGGCGCAGCACGCGTCGGCCAAAAATCGTATATTCAGGAACGCTCGGGACGCGCAGGCGTTCGCTTTCGCGGAGTATCGAGGCTCGTGGATGCCCCTTTCCTTTTTTTTCTACCCAGTTGGAGAGAGAGCCGAATCAGCGTGGATTGTATGCAAATTGCGGTAGCGGCTACTTGAGCCAGGCGCATTTAAACGGACTGGCGCGGTGGAAGGGTGGAAGCTAACAGCTCGTTTCTGCCCTGGCAGAGGCCCGCGGTGTCCCTGAATAAAACATCTCGCGAGGAATTCCAAGCGGTGCACGCCGCGCCGCGAGGGTGAAGAGAAAGAAAGAAAGATGGTCTCGGGGGCTCGCGGGGTCTTCTCCAGTCAGAGTTGTTAAGTACACGTCGCACCAGCTGATACTAATTAAAATGAGACTCACTTTGGCTGCTCGTTCGCCTGGTTCCTTTTCGCCAGTTTCGTTTCTTTCTACTTCTCTCCGTTGCTTTTATTTTCTGCTCTGTCCCGCACTGCTCCATCGTTTGGCCTTTTCCTTTGTAGTCGTATGCACACATGCGTCTTCTGGCCTTTTCTGAGTCGCCTCTATCGCGGCTGCGTCTCTGCCTCACGGCTAGGAATATAAAGATCCTACTTAGCTGTTATTACGAAAGCACCTCTACGTGGGCAGACCATTTCGCGCTACCGCGCTGTGCGGCTCTTCTTCTTTTTTTTTTGCCGTTTGCCATTTTGTTCGCTTGGGAAGTAGATTCGTAGCCACGAGGGAAAACACGGTAGCAGCCGAGATGCGAGGAGCTTGTAGAGCTTTCAGAAGAACGCGGTTAAGCTATCAAGATACAGATTTATACCTAACGTGGATTAACTTTTAGTGTCTAAACAAGATATGGCTTAGACATATACGAAACGAATCAATAATAGGTATCACTGGAAATGAGCAGTTATTTATTGATTTTATTAAAACACAGTAAGTAAACAAGAATATAAAAAGGTTGTTATGATACTAAATTATTTAATATATAAACTTAGTAATTTTTATACTAAATAGACTGTTTCAAAATGATATCGTTATGTACATCATCCTCCAATTGAAATGAAAAATGACACTCAACCTGAATTTATTCTTCATATTTAAGCAGATCAAATGTATCAACGTATAAAAAACCGACCATCGATCTTCTCCCACATCTGCCTCCCCAAAAAACCACGACGAGCCTCTAAGGAAATGAATCGCACTCGCGAAGCGGAGGTTCAAAAATCGCCTTCCGCTAATCCCTCTCGATCGGCATCGATCAAAACCGAGCGGGGCTCGTTCCTATTCATCATCCCCGTCTGGATGATCGATCAAAATCTTTTCGTCTGTTTCGTAGTTGTCGCGCCAGTCGCCTACGCAAAGCTTTTAGCACGGTAGCACCTCCGCTGACGCATCGCGCCGCGTCCCCCCGTGACACCCCGTGTCCTTGCGTTTAGTTTAGCATAATTGCGTGACGGTGGCTGAAAATACATAGGTACTATCATTCGGTTGATCTACCGGCGACGTGGCCTGGTTGACATAACCGCTTATTAGCGAGCGAGACCAGTGGGTCGGTCGCAGCCTGACTGACGGACACGACGCGACGCGACGCCAAGCAGGTTAGAGAGTGTTCACGTCACCATGGATTAATATTTTTCACGCGTGATCGTGCTCGAGGACGTCTTCATGCATCCAGGGTAGCGGTGCGCCTCGCATACTCTATCTGCCGCTTGCTTCTTTTTTCCCCTTTCCGCTCCGCCAATTTCTAACCGTGACTCGCGGTTTCGCCTCCCTCGTACAACTATGCGATGCTACCCTGCGCCGTACAAAAAACTCGTTCTTTTTATTCCGTACGTTCTACGGCATTGTTCTGCTAATTTTAATTAGACACGAGGTATGTATCAGGGATGCTTTAAACCGTCCATGAAGAATAGAGTTGAAATTAGAATACTGTTTGCAGGACGTTCGTTCTCTTCTTTTGTCTGAGGCAACAATCAAAAACTATATCGTACATATTTATAAATATTGTATTGTATCTCCTCGAAGATACGACTTACACTGATTTAGAAAAGTTTCTATGTTTAAATCCTTAATTCTTCTACAAACGAATTCGTTTAAACCAGGCACGATTGCTCTGACCTGCAATTACGTATTAAATGCACTGACAGCATGATTAACGACCGCGAGTAATTCCGAGAGAGATACGAAGAAGATATCGATTTCGCATCGGAGGTATCAAAAACAAAAGATGGATTTCTCGATCAATCATTGACCCGAGCATCTCATTTTCAACCGTTCGAACGCTATTTACTTCTTGTCTCCGTCCGTCGATCGATTGGAAACCGCGATATCGCGGTGCGCGTTCAATTATGCTTTTTATCGAGACTATTACGCCCCTGGACTTCCGCGTCCGAACGAGCTCGCTCATGCCTCATCGAGAACACGACTTGTCATCGTACTGCGAGTTTTCGGTGAAAATGATAACTTTTTGCTTGGGCGTATCGGCATTCCGCGGGACAATCTATAATGGTGATTAAAATGGAGGAAGAATTTCGAGTAAGAACGAAGTCGAGCAAGAGCGAGGACTGGAGGTTCGTTAATTACCATGCGGACGGAGTCTATTACACTCATCCCCGTCCTTGTCCAAACTTTTGATCCAGTCGATGCTTATCTAAATTGATCGCGATGCACCGTCGATCGAACCGTTTCACGCTGTCCGTTCTTACCGAACGGCGTCGTTAATTAGTCAGCCCGGCATGCGTTTAGGCATTTATCAACTGTTATATAGTTGCGCTGGCTCTTTACATATACGTATAGATACTCATTATACATACAAGTGTTGCCTTATGTAATCCCTCGTTACACGAGTATTTGCAACGAAATGGAAACTATAATATTAATTCGATCGATTAATAATTTCGATCGTCCCTTTACGATAGCATTTACTACAAAGCGAAATTCTCTTGATACGTCCCAGTAGCGATGCGAGGCATTTCCGTCACTCTAGATCCGGCGAATCCTGGCCAAGACACAGCCCAGCTGGTGGTAAAGCCATCCGGCTTAATGTATTCCGTCTGAATGGAAACTCCTTAGCACCTAAAATCGTCTTATCGGCGATCGATAGCCGATCGATATTCCGTGGCAAAGTAGATGGGATCGCAGAGGGGCCGAAGAGCTCGCAGATCACAGATCCGATCGCGTCCGAAGCTAGAGGAAGGGGGAGATAAAGAGCGGCCCTATTGTTCTTCCACGGGGCCACGCCTCGTGTCTGTAATTACAGACAGGTCGCTTCGAGGGAGCCCTTTGATGTCCGCGCCCGAATAAGCGCACCCTTCGCATAAAAGAAGGACCACGCTCGGATCTCGTCCGCGATCGATCCTAGACGAAGTAAAGATGAGAAGGGGGATCGATCGATCGGGAATTAAACAGCATTCGCGATAGAGTCCCTGATTTAGGCTGACCGCGTGAGCATAGGCGCAGGGTTTGAGTATACAATTTTCAGATCAGTTTACCCTGTCTCGGGTGATATTCTAAAATGTTCTTGATCAAGAATGGAGAACTCTTTGGACATTTTATGGATTACAGAAGTGATTTACAAATTGGAATTAAAATTGAGTGTAGGAATATGTACATGTAGTGTGCTTTGGCTTATTTTTCATCATACGTGATAAAGGAATATAAACGATGGAGGAAAGAGAATTTTTAATTTCAGAAATTGGTGGCTTTAGGGTTTCGCATTAGACACGCTTTAACCGGCCTTTTTATCGCCGATTCAGAATCTTCGATCGATCTTCCATCATCCTTCGATCACCCAAACTAATCGTCCTAATGACCCCATGGTTTTTGTCATAAGAAACTCATTAACTTCTTTTACACAAAAATACCGCATCATTCCTTAAACGTAGTACAAAAAGTAATCTTTCTAATAATTTTTATTTTCGTTTATAATAAATCCGAAATTCACTTTTCTATAAGGTATGTTTCATTATTTCCCTTTCTGTTCTCTACACACACTTCGCCGTTGCAAACTCTCATTTTCTACCAAATTAGAAGGTGATTATGCTTCCACATGTTTTTTCTCCGAGCGCTTTCTTTATTCTTTTTGTGAAATTTATTTCCTCACATAAAATACGAAGTTCACGCGTTCTCCCACATCCCATAAAGTATCAGGGCGAGGGGAAAGCAACTCGAGGATCGACTTTCTTCACAAAGGCAACTTTCTCTGGCGAACGCGTAATCCATCTGCCGCAGATTATTTTCCAATATAATCGTGTACAATTGTTACGAGAGCGCGAGACTCTGCCAGCATTGTTCCCGGCGCGGTCTGAGTTATGTGACGTAAACGATATGTTTTCACGGGGGGGCGCGCGACCGCCCGAGCCGGAAAATTAGAACGGAGCCCCCAAACAAAGCGTTCCCGTGCTTTATGGTGACAACTAATCGCCGTGGCTGCGGTCCAACGTCCCAACCGTAGAGACGAAATGGCATACCTGGACCGGTCGAATCATAAGTTTTCGGTGCGGTGGCGTAAGCCAGTTGGCATAGGCGTAACCGTAACCGGTGCACAGGGTGAAAGTTATGTGCTAGGAAAGTGGTGGGTAGCCAAAAGTAGCGCCGCGTTATGCGCGTTAAAGCGTGGCGAGGTGTTTCCAACCGTGCGATGCTGGGTGAGTTGTTCGAGGTATCCTTTCCTCGTAAGTCAAACGCACCGTGATCAGAAACGAGTTAAGAGCATTTTCGTTTCTGGGGTTTTCTCACTCTTAACCATCTGTGATTCGTTTTCTTCGGATTTGAAACACTTTGTAGAGAGATTGAATTTATTAGGATTGAATCGATATTTTCCATCTGTTAAAGGTCTGATTTTGGTAATTAACACAAAGTTCTTAGTTAGAGTACACGTGCCGATTGTCCGACAAATCAAATATTTGTTATAAAGTAATGTAATAGAGTTGCTTTTAATTTCGAAATGAACAAACGAATTAAACATAAATTAATTATAGTTTCACTTTATGTTAAAAATATACAGGGTGTCCGAGAAGATAGATGTCAAAATTATACTACGCGTTCTCGAGGTTAAGTAGATGAAAAAATTCATATAAACTTATATCCGGAAATGCTGTATAGGAAAAATATAAGAGTTCAGAGTACGACAGCAGCAAACTTATAATAATTGCAATCTTTTTTTGCACCCCGGAAAGAGAAAAAAATCATCGTTTCGTTTAAAGCTCTTTTAATTTCTTACTGCTCTATCCGTCTAGTCTCTCGCATTCCCTATTTTTCTTCAAGCAAGTGGAGTCGCAGATTCCATAGCGATGAAGCACGATCGAGAACGGCTTGGAACACAAGGTAATGGCATAATCTACGATGGGGAAGGCAGCTATCAGATTACCTTGACCTACCGTTCCCGACTTGTATACGTTGAACAATAACCAGTAGCCGTTAGGGGATTATCACCGAGACGAATCTTACGCTAAAAACTCATTTCAGCAACGAGGCGAGGTGGTTGTTATAACCCTTTCGACGATCGCCTCGCCTTTTGATCGGAGGCCGCCAATATTCGAGTTGACTATTACCGCTAGACACGCCACGAATAGGCGAGTCTCCAATTTCAGTCGATAGTTTTTTGCGATCGTAAACGCGTCCCAAATTAACTTTCGCTCGTCTCCGTAACGTAAATCCAATTAACAGTCAGTCGTATAACGTGTGCCCCGTGACCTTGGTCCGGGGCTCCTACGTAGCTAGAGAACAAAACGAACAGAACAACGGATCTCCTCTGGTTACGCACGTTAACGCCTACGTTGGTCAAATATTCACCGATCGATTCGCAAACAATTATTTTCAAAAAAGTAACCGAGCTTCGTAAACGATTCACTAGAACTTTGTAGAGAATTTATATAAATAATATAATTTATAGTATTTATAATAATTATAAATTTAAAATAAAAATTGTAATTATTTGTTAATAATAATTATAATTGGGACGCATTCATTGCAGGAATTTTTAACCAATTTACAAATTAAGATCACTAGATATTAAAGAGAGAAATATTAGTTATAAACAATTGAAGATCTTGGAGCAAGTATTGACATACTATGAATCATAGAAATTATTTGGTTGAAAATTGTCCAGTAACGTATAGATGATAATGGAGTATACCTAAGTATTATTTATAACACAGTAAAGTTTTTTTTACCGAACTGCTATGAAGTCACGTAAATGAAGAGATATAAAAGTTTCGTGCAGTTCGTTAAATAACTGAATACGGTCAGCTTGTTCCAAGATCGTGTCACGACTCGTAGTCATTGCGTCAGTAGGGATCGCGTAGGGTGGTTTTAAAATTGGCTCGACCTTTTTGGCTGGATGGAATCATAAAGATCGGCGATCGCGAATGTAATGGCATTCCCTGCTGAGCATGCATCGTCGTAATCTGTGGGAAACAGAGGTCCTGACCTCACCACGGACGAACGTGATTTCGCCGGTACAAGGTCCTCGAGCGCGATTCACGGTTCCTTCCCAAGTGAACCAACTCGGAAACTCTTTCGCAAAATCATTTCAGCCGATAAAAGATTTTCACTCCCGCCTCTTCGTTTTGGAGAATCTGCTTAGTCGTGCGAATGAATTTGATAAATGAACTCGACCATTGTAGATGGTTTTTGAGGAAAAAATTTATAATACCCATGGTTAGCATAATAGAGTGTACAAAAATTTGCAAGATTCAATGCGAAACAATTGCATTATTATGCAACTTCAGTGGTTTAGAATTCCTTCGAAGCAAGTGACGATTGCCAACGTGATGATTCTTCCCTTAATTGCTGAAATGCTCTTGCATATAACGTAATCGTATGCACACGTACACGCAATCCTTCCTTAATTACCCAAATCTGATATCCTTATAATTCCAATTAGCGCTCGAATTGATTACGTAAGGCTCATTCCGCCAATTAAGGAACGACCTATAAGAACGGGTGTATCGACGTTGGGGCCGTCCTTTAAGGATGTTTTATTACGCCGACGGTCAAAGGAATGCAAATGAGTTATTCTCGTACGCCGTTTACCTCTTTCGCCTCGCACGATTTTCTGATTTCTGGACATTGTACTTAAATGAACTTTATACCATCAAATCATATGTATACTTACAAATTTACGAGATCAATAATCATTCCTTAGATAATAAG
>NW_017159134.1:22078-38057 GCF_001652005.2 Ceratina calcarata
TATACAAGAAAAATCTTTTCATTCGGTACCTCTAATTTATATATCACAAGCCTGCCTTTCATTATTATGAAGCAAGAATGAAGTATAAAAATCACATTGCTGCAGTGAACTGACAACCCCTGATCGCGGTCAAAGGAGCCTAATTGAAAGTCAGTCAAAAGTGCGTAACATGTCCGTCCACGTGTGCAACAGCTTCTATCTTCAGCCGGTGATTCGGCAGTACCTTCATTAATCGCAACATGGACCTCCGCTGGAGAGCGGTGCATTTGATGACTCTGTGACCACCCCTTCACAAAATGATTTCTTTAATGAAAACACGATTGAAGCGATAGCAGGCGACACGGTGGCCGCTTGATTGCTCCGCAAAGTTTGACGTTACACCCATTCTTTATAGAATTTGCAACGGTTCTGTTAAGGAACATCCAATACAAATTTAATGTACAAAAAATTATTTCTCTTTTACGTAATCCAATATGGATCCGTAATCATCGATTCGCCTCAAATATTTTAGTGACAGTCAAACACATGGTTTTATTTAAGAACTTATTATTTTCGAGAGACAATTTTTCTTTTCATTGAACGAAAATCAGGTTTTTTTTTGTGTGGAATGAATATCCTGAACGTCGAACGAACAAAAGAGACTATACGGTGATTCAGCAAACGATTTTCATCATACGATATTCAAAAGAGTAATTTCTACTTAGGTACATTCAGTACGTATCGACAAATTGAATAATAATTGCAGAGTGTCATACTGAAAATTTGAAAGCGAATGATTGATGACATAGCGAACCAGTCTTTCCTTCCCAGTTTATAAAGTCACATTTTATTTAGGTATAGGTGTACGCATCTGCCTAACTACGGAGTAGAATCATTGCGCGCAATCATTTCCTGAAAGATGAAACGTTTATTAGTCGCCTATTCAATACGAAGGAAATAAGATATTTTGCTCGCGTCGCTTGATTGCTGTTACATTATGATTCATTAGCGCTGGAAGTTAACTCGAGTAACGTCCTTAACGTGGACGTTCGAATTTAATGAATAGGCAATTCTACAGATGGTTTGGAGTATTCACCGCGGGATGAACGGACGCGGAGATCCTCCTAGTGACGAGGAGAACGATGATAATCGTCTTATAATTATATATGCGCGGATCCTTCTTTCAAAGACCAAGCGGTGCTGAACGGCGACGAGCGAAGATTTTGCTCTGCATAGAGAAGTAGCATCTGTCTTCAGTGACGCTCAAACGGCTGTTTCATATCTGCGATCTAATTGAAATTTTATCATAAAAATAATTCTTAACGAAACGCTAAAGAAATTTAAAAGCATTGCTAAAGTTCACTGGAGATCTTCGAGATTTTAATATTTATTTAAAATGTTTTAATACCTTTCATCACTATAAGTATATTACTATAGCGATAAAGTGAAAACATGCAAACAGGAGTTAATTCCATTTGAGAAGTATGTCAATCATTCACTTATTTGTAAAATTCCCCGAGTGAACGGTGATTAATTAATAATTCATAATGTCCAATTCGTGAAAATTGTACCCTGCGCAAGCATCCGTATTGCGCACTGTAATTTCAGGAGGTCTTCAGAGGTATCGAATACGCACGAGTACGGTAATAACATAACGGCGGCGCATCAACGATAATGCATTAATAATGTACACAAGACAGTCGCGAAACGTTTCACCGAAAGGCGTTTTATGATTGGTGCACCTGCTTCGAGAACGGGACGTGAAAAGAATCTGTGCTATCGTTGCGGCACAACCGGCATGACGAAATTTCACCGATTTATCCAACATTTGTCGATGATCATCATACGTCGCATCGATACCCAGTACCTAATTAACGATCACCGAATTCCATACATGTCGTCTCATGAATTATACCAGCTTGAGAAAAAATGCAATGCGTAACAAAAATATGTTACTGAAATTTAAGTCTTTTTAAAAATTTCATAGAATATGAAATTCAAAATAAATATAGATGTATATTTATATAGAAATAATATACTATAAATATTGGCTTTAGGTATTCATTTAAATTATTGGTTGGTCATTTATTAATTTAAGCTGCATAGAGGAAGGAGTATTTTAATTACGAATACCTCGAAATATGGTTTTAGGAGATAAATAGGTTGGTATCATGAATAACTCCTCAATTGTGAGAACCTCTGCAGAGAGTAGGTAAGCATCGCGCTTCGTGTGGTCCACATTGTTCGTGGTCAAATTACATGGAACGGGGTACTTCTAATGGTAGTTCTCGTTCTTCTGGAGAACCAGAGAGAGGGACCAGGGCACTCGCTGCGACAGAGAGCGAACCGCACGCAAACCTTAGGGAGGAGAGAAGAAAGGCGGTAGAAAACGGTGAGGTCGGAAAGAGACGAAAGGGGCCCAGAATCCTCGCGAAACAGAGCGAAAAGGGAGAAGGCGAATGGAGACTCTCCCCTTCGATATCTCTACGTGCACGTGCACGTGTAGACGAAGATGAACGAGGATGGGAAACAAAAGAGAAGGGGAGACAGTGAATCGGTCATGCTTCGAGTTCGCTTCGGTCTCGCCTCGACCCCGCTTCTGCCACGCGACGACCGTGAACGAACCGAATGAAACACCTGCCCGCTTCGTTAACATGCGAGGAAAATTTTCTCAAACTCATCGATGAGTAAAAAACATTCCCAAGTACTCAAATAACAAGTACTTCTGTAATCCCATTCAAAAGATCTAGTCTTGATGTACAAACATATAGAGGAACTTTGAGGATCAATGATACAGGTACGAACTTTCAAATACAAAATCATTTTTTGTTCGTATTTGCATTCATTTATTTAATCATATAATGTTATTCTTCATATTTTTGAGTCAAGAGACTTCGCTTTGGACTAAGAGAATCGATTTGAAATCAGTGGATGTTAAATCATGCCGCAGATTTTGAGTACCAGCAAATGCGAATTCAATCGACGAGTATGATTACTCGGCGCATTTGGTTGTAAGGAATTTGGCGAAAACCATGGGACTATAATAGCCCTTGCTATCCGGTCATTATAAGCGGGCATTTGCGTGGTATATTAACCTAATACGGTTTTCAGGGTGGTCCATGCAACTGCGATTTTCGAGCCACCAGCTACCATCGCGGTGGTCGACTACAACCTACAACAGCACACGCGAAACAGACATAATGCATGAATAATTCATTATCCGATCTGCTTTTTTTTCCATCGCGACCGAACACTTCTAGCCAAAAAAAGCGAGACCTCTGGCTGGCCGAAATTTATTGTCAATTTTTTGCTATGCACGGTAGCAAGTTTGGGTGGAGTCAAATCGTTAAGTCGTTAAGAGCCAACGTCGCATTAACACGACGGTTAATTTGCATTTTTTTCAGCGCTATTGCATGAAGTTTCTTGGGCACTCTACTTATTAAATAAAAATTTGTATTCTTTCCTTCTACTAAATGGATAAGATTTATCAAAGCCCATTTTGACAAATAGAAACTAATGTTATTTATGTTTTTTATTGATTCAAGAGGAGTCACAGTATACTTTTCCTAAATTAGATGATTTTGCAGAACAAATTGTTCACGCATCGATTAAAGTTAAACGAGCCGATATCACGCGCGACAAACGAAACCTATACTTGGTACACACGACGATATATTGGAGTCGGTTTATAATCTACTCGATGGGATGGTGCATACATATGTGATAATCCAACAGTAAGATAAATCGGTCGTTTAATTAATACCAGCGGCACAGCGGGTGCATTAACAGCTGTGCAAAATATACACTTACGTCGTTATCGAGTGGATATCGCGTGCTGATCATAACGCGAAAAACCTTCTGCTGCTCAGACAAATTGCACGGTTGCTTTATGCAGCCAATGCTCTATTTCAATCGAATAAGACGATAAAATATACCGCGCCTTGTTACCTCCAGTGATTGCACAGTATTACGTTATCGTAATAGGTATTGTTTCTCTTTAGAATAGAGTATTACACTGCTCTTCCTTTTCACTAATATTTCACCCTTATTTTTTAGTAGTGTAAATTATATTAATTAACAAAATTATTTACATTTTTGTGAACATCGTTTTGTTAGTATACTATACGTGATTACTGTATTACATTCTCTGTTACAGTTTTTCTATCTCGAGATCTTATTTAAACAAACATTAAATAATATTACCATGGCTTCAAATAAAAATTAAGCATACCACATATTTATATGATTTTCAAAAACTAGTAATGCAAATAGCGTGTGTCGTATTCATTACACGTTTCGATCAGATTATATTTATAATGATTTTTCTAAAAGAGTTCACATTCCCATGACTAAACACCGGTTTCAGCATCGGAAAGGCAATCAATCGGGGGAACATTAAATTACCATGTCTCCATCGTGTTTCCACCTGATCGCTTTGATATGGCGACCGCTCGTGCTTGCGCAATTAATAACGGCGCATTAATTTTGTAATTAAATCGTCGCGATTAATAACAGAGCGCTGCGATTGGTGTCCCGATCAAGCCGCAATCCCAAGTCATGACGAGATTATTAAGGGCCAATTACCGGGCGTTTTATTACCAGGATAGAGAACGCTCCGCTGGTTTGGTCCGAACGTCGATTACCGCCTTCTACTTACTTATACACGCTCGACAGAGATTTATCGCTACGCTAACTTTCCTGACCGACGATCGTTCCTTTATCGGGCAGATCAATTCTAGAATTTTGCTAGAAGAGAGATATGTGACATCTTCTTATCTTTCGTTTTCGTCGTTCAGGCTTCAATTTTTTGATAGTATATCAACAAAAAGACCTGATTTTACTATTATTCTTAGCGAAGAAAATAAAAATTTACTTTCTTTAGTATTCTAAAAGTAGCCATCACTAACTCTATGGCAGAAAGATTCTTAGCAATTTGGATATAGTGCAGAAATCTAATATGATTTATCGAATACGTACATACAAAAAATTTCTTCAAATACTGACAAAAATTGTAAGCTTAATTAAGTTATATCATCAACAAATTCCTAAACTATAATTGAAGTTAAATCGTGCGAAGTTACATAAATTCGAATCATAAAAATTTTAAATTAAATCTCAGCTTTCACCAATCTCTATCGCAGGGGTACGTCGAAGTTTCCATTCGTCTGAAGCTGCAGTTGCCTGACAACGCCGGAATCGAAGATGCAGTTCGCGTCAGTGTAATTTCGTTGTAAAAATAATCGACGTCTCGTTACTGAGTATCTTGCGGTATCGTCGCGTCGAATGAAATTTACGAGCCACTCTCTGCTTCCAGATGCAGATACATTTAACGCCTCCGAAGCTCGGCCAGCGCTCCGATTCCCATGATCTCCGACGATCGACCATCCCGTGATCGTTAATCGTCTTGTTGCACAACTCTATTGCAATAATTTTCTAAACACGATCAAACAGTTTACGCGATACATCGAGTAGAATGTCAGTGTTGCAAGATTGTTCAATAGAAAAGTATTTTATTACTTATATTTTCTCTATCTTAATAAAATATACTCCCTTTCCTTCAAATTCCATTGATAAATCATTTTTATTTATATAAAAAATGAACAGGTGTATTATTACGGGAAATCTATCAGAATTCTTATTTTTACAAAATACTCGCTTTTATTATAAGTATAAATTGATAACAAAACATTTCCATTTTCCATAAGGGTTCACAATTATTATAAAGATTTGTAAAGATTTAAAATATTTAATGCGATTTACACGTTTAAAAGGTGAAGCGAACGTAGGGAGACGACAAGGTGCAAAGGTGTACACGTAATTGGAACAAATTAAACGCATGGTTTTTACAGACCGCGTGGAATTATGCGGATTTTATAAATCGCCTTACCGCCTATAATGTGTCGTGCTTTCGTTGCGCGAGAACCTGTAACCACCAACGATCAACAGGTGATCAGGAAATTTCACTTTTAATTAAGTGGCTGATAATTACCAGCCGCGCTGAAACTGTTCCGTGGAAAGTAAATTAATGCCACTTGCTCGCGTAGAAGCCGTTTCGTGTACGATCCTGCTTACTTAATCGGATTCTTGACATTGATTTTGCGCTGATTATCTCCTTTCCAACGCGATGGTGTCGCATGTTTAAAGGAGCTTATCTTTCTGCCTGTCAAGTCTACCGCTTAAGTACAGAGTGTACGAAACGTTATTATAAGAGAGAAAGGCATTATTCAGTATACATATAGTATATACATCGAGTAAATTTGTGAGCCAGAACAAAATGCATCTGAGAGCACGAAAATTGATATTAAAATTCTATTCGAAATTCAGAAATTGCAAAGCTATTTGCTTTAGTTCATTTCTCTAATTATGAAACTGTATTATTCTGTATAACCTTTTCACCGTTTCATCGCTTTCTGGTTTGGACGTGTGTCATTTCTCTGTTCGCGGAGGATGACAGCAAAAAACGCTCGTTTGCGAAGCAGCTGGAGGACAACAAGGCGGGAATGGAACATTTTCAGGTGATCGGCACAGAGTAATAAGAAGAACAATTAATTTTAATTGTCTTGTCCGAACAGGGCGTAGGTACGCGTGGCACGGCGAAAATGGTCGGAATATTTTCCTGGTGGGTCCATTAAAACTCGTTGTCTGTAATCGCGCCGCGCCTGGCTCGCCTTCCGCAGCTCGATGGTTCTTTCTTCTTTCTTGTCCGTCTTCCCTCGAGCTTCTTCAGATTTAAGTATGTACTATGCCGGCATGCTGCTCGACCATACTCACGTACAACGTCGTTCAAAAGTTCGTGGAGAATTACATGAATGCGTAATTAATACTAAACGTAATTAATCTACGTAACACATATTTTCTTTTTATATTCTTTAATTAAAACTGCAATAACTAATATTCTGAACGTAATTATGAATGTTAACCCATTTTGATGTATTATGACGTTATATTTTTTAATTAAAATTTATGTAAATGATAATTTTACTTGATAAATATTAATTTTATATTTTGATATTAATCAATCCAAGTTAATTAATGTCCTAGATTATTCACACACACATAGTAACGCAGTTTATTTTTCTATTATATGTTCATGCTCCTATTACAAGTATAGCTTTTCTTGAAATGGAATGAGTATGTAGATGCTTTTGAATGTTAATGTACAAATCGTAAGTATCGCATTCCACGTGCTCTAATTATGTATTAAAAATCCACAGAGAATCCGAGTGCTTCTCTACCACACGATGTTTCCAAGCTAATTACGAGGTTTTCATTACTTTCTGTAATTGAAACCAGAGCAACAAGATTAGGTTAATTAATAGTTGTCGCATGAGAGCAATTAGTACTGTCTTTGTCAATGTAATTATATAATAAATTTTTTAATTAAGGAACTTGTATTATAACGATGGGACAAGTCTAATTATGTATTTCGGAACTTACTACAAAAAATATATTATTATTTAGTAAAAGATCAGAGGTAATTTCATGAATTTCAAAATTAATAATCCTAAAGTTATTACAAAAATTTCATTGGAAAAGCAAGTGAAAATGAATAAGCTTCTAGGATGGACGTTGATGTTTAAATTAGTTTAGCTTACGACTTATAATCTTCAGATGTTCCACGATCAACGTGGGTTAGAAAAAAAAAGCTGAATTTATGTATGTAGGAAACGTGACTCAAATATGAGGCCACTCGCTTGGCGAGAACGCGATAACGAGGCAGGAAGCACGGGTATATACCGATTTCTCGAAATCCTTCGGAACTAGCCTCCTTAGGACGTGCCAGGACATCAGGATGAAGTGTTAAGGATGGCGATCCCGACGCGCGAGACTGTCGACAATGATTTCTAATGGCCATCTCTGAACGTGTCAATATCGTATTTTGTCCACAAACGTCACTGCACAATGCCACCCCCCGGTGTTCCAAGATAATAGAGAAAGGAAAACATGTTACTCTTGCTCGGCTGAGAAACGCCTGAGTCGGAATGCGCGGCAAGGATTAGGCGATGCGGGGATTCGATGGGAGCGACATCCGCTGCCACGTCGATAGGAAATTATTATGGTAATAGGAAAATACGCGTCAATACCATGACTGTTATCGAACGCCGTTTTAAAATTCTGACGAGCGGGACCGGGAATTAAAATGCAAATGGAAATATGAGAAGTTAAATGCAAACGCGGATATTTTTACTGTTACTGGATTCCCTGACTTCCTGGTTTTAAAAACTTCGTGATACGAAACTTTACCTTAATAAAATCTGAGGGTTTTCAATTATCATATAAATGCACCCGCAGTTCATTGATGTTTTCGTGAACTGCGTATACTTCTGAGCCCAACGACTTCATTTATCCCGCAGTATTTTGACCATTTTAAACTCGAGATCTTAACTTCTCAAGGTACATTTATTTTTAAGTGTAATGATTTAGTAGGTGCGACTTGAGAAGTAAATTCAGTAGCTTTTCATTAATTGTGAATTACAATGGGTAGATTAAAAACAAAAATCAATTAATAATTTACTGCATGGAATAAGACACGATAATGAAACACGGAACGCTAAAAGTCTCCCATAGGAAGTGAATGGATGGTTATCTCGGGTCAAACGAGGAAATGGATGACCAAGAACGATGACACGCGAGGAATGGTTATGATGAAAAATTGTTTGTACAAGGCAGGTGTTTCCCCGTGAATATTTCTATGGGATGTCGCGTCATAGGAGCCAAGATATTCTTCCTGGCGACGCATCCGTCATCCGTCGGACACTTTAGGACCGGTTAGTCCTTTCCGCAGGATAGAAGATACGAATATCTCGTAACACGGATTTTACGATAGATTTGATTTTTAAGTAATTTCCGTTTTGAGATTTATTACGAATACGAGAAACACGACATGCGCAGACAGTTGGGAACTCGCGAGTGATCAATTACTGGATTTTAAATGCCATCACCTTTTGTATGGACAGTTTACGACCAGAAGTTACAAAATTAAATTCACATAAAGCAACCGTTGACCAATCGGTAATACCTACTGTTGTAAAATTTCCAGAAGGAACAGCTATCAGGAATAAATTATTATACATACGTATACTGTTTACTGGTCAATCATTTCGTATAGACATAACATAAAAGTATATAATTTACAGCTAATTCATGTGAAAGGGATTCTGACGTTAGTATACGAAGAAGTGAACCGTCTGAAAAACAAGCTTTTATGATTATTATCCTTTGATTCTAATCTCCAAAACGTGGACGATGTCCACTATGATTGGTCGACGGACGCTTCAACGTGGACGTCAGACTAGGGGGTTCGTTTCGTTCTCAGGCCGTGTTTCAACGATTCCTGCGCGTCATCCATTTCACCCCCTGCTGCAGCATCCGTCGGTTCGATGATAACGATCAACGCCTTCGAATTACACGCCACACGCGAGCCATAATTTTCGTATTACAGGTACGCGTTAGCTACGCGTGTAACTTTGAACCGATGCGACGAAGAGAGAAAGGTGAGGCGAACGGTCGCCGTGCCACGCCGCGGTGGGACATGCGGAGGGGGGAAGGGATGAAAGGAAAAAATAAAACGTGAAAAACTTAATTGGTCGCCGGATTTACATAATTGGCGTAGACCCCGTGATGGGACGTCGCTGGCTGCCTCATTGCTCCCAGCAATCTCATCAACGACGTCGGAATAATTACAAATGGCCGAGGTGGACATTTTTATAATACGTATAAGGGACACGATATTATGTTATGTATTCCGACGCGGAAACCAGGATCTTCCTACAATCCCCCTCCCCGACCCCCTCTTCATTTTCGCACGTTCAACCCGACACCTGCGAACGTTCCTTCGGTTTATTATTGATACGCAAATCCAGAAAACATGCAGCTCGTTCCTTTTACGGTGAATGCTTCCCCGACCATGATTAGCTCACTTCGAAGATAAATTTCCTTGATCGACGAGAATCATTTGTAACCGCGTTAATTATAGGACATGGCTTCCATTTAAAACGCAGTAAATTTTATTATCAGATATTAACAGTTATCAGATCTTGTCCATAACTGCGCGAGATCAAGTTATCGTATATTTCTCGTTTGAACCAACTTTATCAACTCAATATGAAATCATGAATATTTATTATCTTAATGCACATCACTAGAGTAATATGACAAGATGAATTAATAATATGTGAATATCGTAAATTAATAAGACTAGATTATTTATTGTAAGATGTTAAGTCTTTTAACAGGAAATATTATAATGCATAAAGTATCGGAAGTATGTATTTACATGTACACATAATTACATATATTATACATATTAAAAGACGAATTGTTGTGTATTCATTAAAATTTGTTTCTGCACAAATAACGAAACACAGCAGCTTGACATAATATAAACGTATCTGAATCCTACAGAAGACGAGGCAATCGAACAATAAAAAAAATGTTCACGTCACTGAAAGAGAAGTACGACTATAAAACAATTTACAGTGTAAATATCACATTTCACGCGCGGCTTCGTATACGTTACCAGTAATTTACTGGTCACACCAGGATGCTATATGTACACTCTTATTCATAAGTTTATTAGAATGTCTTCAAGATAAAATACTTCAGTCCATTTGAATTTGATGGTATTTTGAATTGGATTGATTGAAAGTTTGTTTTAATAAATCAAGAGTTACTTTACATTTTATTCTGTTGTAAATATTTTTTGTTAATGACTTATGGACAGAAGTGTATATTCTCTGATGGATATTTGGTATGCCGCGACAAACACGCGTTTTTTACCTGACCTCAGGTACGTTACAACGTACGATTCGCTGCCTTCCTCGACGGGGAAAGATGATGCCGTAGATCCGCACGCGTCTCGCGGGAACCGAGTATCGCGTCGTCCCCGTGAGTAAAACAAAACCCGGAGAACCGTTCGAATGCCGGACAATTTCTCATGTGACCACAATGGCAGGGTTGAGTGGTCGTACAATAGAGGTACAAGGCGCGCGGCTAGTTTACACGTAGATAATTCAGCCGCGATAGCGATCTTCCATCGTTGATTAATTATTGAAAGTTGACGCGCTGCGCCGAGTCTGTCCCTTCCATGAAAACGCGGCGTGACTACCACCTGCGTTCCACACCGCGATTTATCGTGTTATCAACGAGGATATTCGAGCCTCGTAAAACTTCTTCTAATCCTTTTCTTTAAAAATTATTTTGTCTTACGAGTGAACTTTATCAGATTGATGAATTAAATTATTGTCCAACTTTGTCTTTCATCTTGTTTAAAATAAATGTCACAATCGATGGCCAAGAGGCAATACGACATTCAATGATCATAAACGATATTTCGAACAGGAAGATCTTATCTAGTAAAATACAATATTTGAATCCGGTTGATTCGTGAGTCGAAACGACTCTGATGATTGACTCGCGTACGCTCCGTTTAGTTCTTTAATTGAGGTCTCGACGAAGGATGTTAATTATTCGTATCGCTTTCGACAGACAAATGATACCTGTCAGTCTCGCGTATAACCGATATCACCCGAGAAAGTATAATTGCCCCGCACATAATTGTTATTCGAATGCGGTAACACAAAGTTAGACGGATGGGACACCCCGCTGGCCCGTAATATAACTTCTCCCTCCACGTGTAATCTTCCGAACTTGGCAATTTGAAAAAGTCTCGCAGGTAGGACGGAATCTAGAAATCTTTTCGACTGTTCGCCTGTCGGAATAAATTAGATTCAAGGAGAAATATGATACCCACGGGGCCCTGTTCCCCCATGGACCGTGTCGAAATTTTCAACTTTTCTCATTCCCTGATACTCCGTCCCCACGACTACCTGCAAATCGGGATGAATTACATTTTGGATCTCATCTAATTTGTTTTTAGGCTGCCATTAAATCAGACAACAGCGAATTTCTCTTTTTATTATGTAATGCGATATATTATAATTATAAATATAAATAAACATGCAAATAATTTCATAAATCTGAGGAATATAATAAAATATATACGTGGAAATAATATGATTGGTTTATTCCTGTTGCATGTGAATATCATTGCATCGTGTTATTTTACGTTCTTGATCGAGATTAATAATAATAGAGTTAACAATTTAATTATCAATTTGAACGTAATTGAAATTCCAGGGGGAAAATCAAATTTTAATTAGTAAATATGTAGTTAATATTAATTCCTAATATTCAATAACTTCCACATTATTCATTCAATAAATGCACAATTGTATGTAATCATAGCAGTTAATTATGTGGTACGTTAAACCGAATATGGAATCTGATGATTTTATGCACAATAATCAAATGTAATACATGTAACACGTATGCATACATGTGTTATGAAGTATAATAGTTAGATAGGTACTAAAATATAGAATTTAATTACAATTCATGTTTATTCAGCAAACGATATTTCAGAGAGTAAACTAAACGCTCACCGAATTCAGAGATTAACCCGTCAATTTAATACGAAGTTATATTGAATTCTGTTCCCAAGGCGCAACTGAGAGAATTTCTCAATTTGAAAGAGCGTAAAATCGATTCCCAACAATACACCGTGTATCCACAACAGAGTTGCAGTTTCTTGATCAGTCTATTCTTCAAATGTTCCTCTTTGAAAGCAGCGTCTTTAACTCCGATTGGTCGATCACAACGCAATTTCCTTATAAGTAATCCCAGAGAGTGATTGTAATAATGAACGCGCGAGGCTGCCTCCGGTCGAACCCGTTGTGTTGCATCGTGGCCCGATTTTAACGATCGTGGCTGAGTCGCACGTGCATACACGTAACTCGTGTCAGACTGATTGACACCAGGTCGGTCCTTAAAGGTTTGCTAACAAGATCTCTCTCCGAAATAATAAGCAGAGCTGATTTGAAATCGAGTGCACAGTTGCAGTATCCCCGTGCGTAGTATGTAGTTCCTTTGTGTACTTTTTGCATTTATACGATCCGGTAAATTATTGGAAATCGAGGTTAATTGGATCAATTAGTTCAATTTGGTTCAATTAATTGGAGTATTTCCGTTAATTTAGCCGCGGGAGAAACAATACAATAATCCATCTTGTGTCCAATTTCTTTTTTAAGAATTTCATGAATGTTACATATAAAGCAATTTATCTTTGTTAATCATGGAAGCAAAATACGTCTGTTTAATTAAAAACATTGCCAACTTGTTCGTTACTATTTTTCCATTATAAAACGGAATTGTGAATTTATAAAATCTATATCCGGTGCTCACGTACATTGTGGTAGCCCAAATTGATGCTAGTAATTTTCGAAATGGCATTGACACGGGGTTGTACGTATTTGCGTACGGTTGATGGTAATTAGTGGCTCACCAGCGTGTTATTTACTAACTCTTACGAGCCGGACTAAATTATACCGGCTATTTGCCACCATCCCGTAAATCGATCCGTGCGGATCGCGACCGCCATTGCTCGTGCCCCCTTGTGTACACGGGGGACCGGTACCAGTCTGATTTAAGGCGAGTATCCGCGAAATACTTTGGCGTACGTGTCGCTCGAGAGAGAGAACGTTGTCAGGGCGCGCGACCAGTTTCGTAATTTACTTCACCGGTAGCACGGTCATTTGATATTCAAATTAGTTTTTCAGCAGCCGATTAATTTCGTGGCAAATGCTTGAAAAATGCCACGATTAAAGACTGGGCGGTAACCTCAGCACCGAAGCGTTTAAAACGGAGTTGCCGTTCAATAATTAGGAAATGATATTGCCATATATTATATTTACACAGCTATCGTTGCTATAATTACGTGGTAATACAAAGGGTGCGAGGTAACGTAAGGGTGCACGATATTTATCAGTATGGGAAAAATAATATTCAGTATTTGGCTTGGACGTCACACAAGTATTAATCACGAAGATGGAAGAATTGACTTTTCACTTCTAATAAATTTAAAACATTGCCGCGTTGTATAAAAATCGTTCGAAAATGTTCCTTCGAAGCGATAAATAGACGAGCAATTTTGAGTATCGGATCGAAATAGAGGAACAACGGTTTAAATACTGACCGCGTTCCAGCCGCGGCGCGGAATCGTTAATTTCCCAGGGATTTACAGCGTCACTGTTCGGTGACCGTCGCATCAGCGGCGGAGAGTACGAGAGGAGAGGAGAGACAATCGTTGGGGCTGTTCGCATCAATTAAATCTCTCCGTTGGCGAGCGAGGCATTCGCTTTGTAATCGAAACGACGGCGGGCAGAAATTAAGCCCCGTATTTTCGATAAGGCCCGAACATAATTCAGGACGTAGCAGGTTTATGGGTGACGTTCCGCCGGGTAGACGGACCGCCGACGAAGGAAGAAAGCGTACGAGAGCCCCGATTCCAGCGGGCAGGAAAGAAAGAAGGCGCATACACGCATCGGGGCCCGGGGCAGGCACCTCGATCGATCCGGGAACCCCTCCGTGTTTCCAGGAGTATGTAAGGGGTCCCAGATAACGGGCTAAAAGCATATTAAATAACCTTAAATTCAATTAAGGAACACACTTAGCACACCGGCAAAAAATCGTCCCCTCGGTGCAGCCGCGAAGTAATTACCTCTGCCGCTGGCTCTCCTCGCGAAACACGAGAGGCCCACTCTTGTCTTTCTTCTTCCCTCTTTTTAGTTTCTTCCTTCGTGTCCCAACAATTCCGACGCCTCTCTTTTTCAAACCCTTTATCTATCCGCTTTCTCGTTTTGCTTCTTATATGTGCCTGGTCTCACGGTGTTCCGTGATTTCTTTATCTTATAAGTAATTATATTATCTACTATTTAACACTAAAATAAATTTACCTCTGTTTCTGATTAGTAGACTAAAGAATTTCAAGCGAAATAGAAATCTTTTAATCACAAGTTTAAATATTATAAACCGAAGTAATAAACAATTTTCTAATTCATTGGACATCGCGTCGTGTTGCAATTTTTTTATACGTATAACGTTTAATTGTCTTCTGTATTTCATTAAAGTAAACTTTCCCTACGGCTCGCAGACAGAAATTGAATTTGAGTTTGGAAACCGTCCATCAATGGCGACAACGATTAATCAAATTTACCTAACATCTCCGCGTAATAATCTCAATAGCGCTACTGCCTAACCCTGCATCGGACATAATCGGGAAATTGAATCGGTCCGGCGTCAATCGCTGGAAACCGCAAATTGGTCGCGTTTCCTTGATTCGGCGTGCGTTGTCCATTTAGCGATGAGATCGACGCGTCGCGTTAGGGTCTTCTGGTTCGACCGGTCAGAAGCGTCTCTGATTGATTCCCGCGGGAAAACCGGGGACTGGCTATCGTCAATAGATCGTTGAATTATTCCGAACCGGGCCTCCTTGTTCAATTAGCGTCGGACAGGAGGACGTTGCGCGTCGTGCCGCGCTTAGGGATTCGACATCGTTTGAGAATAAATAACGGCGGAAAATATAATTTTTAACCGGTTCTTCGTACGATGCTTAATTACAACTGCGTAGTAGCATAAAAAAGAAGCTAATTTATTGGGCCCGTATGCGTAAAAGGATCCTTAAGCTTGGTACTCTTAATTGGCTTTTAAACGAATGGATAATACAATATTAACATGACTATAAAAGAAAACGAAGAAAAATTTTAGCTAAAGGTAAAAAAGCAGAGAGCGTAACTTCGTTTTATTAATTTCTGTTGAAGTGCAAGTGCATAAAAAATGTTTTTACGATAGTTCGTTAACAAAGTATGTATATTGTCTCATTAAAGATCATAGGACCCGACGATCCATAAATTTTATGTTGTGAAAAAAATCACTGTATTAAATATAGCTACTTAGGTATTTATTTATATGTGTAACATACATTTCGTTGTTGTACGATGGGACATTGGGTAAGATTGATGAACAGATGTCAAAGAGAGAATGCAAGCTTCTAATGAGATCCTTCAGTGAAAAATTCACGAGAAAGTTCACGGAGTAATGAATAGTTTCTTAACGAGAAGCACGACGAAGAGAGACAAAAGACTCAAGAAGGCAGGTGTACTTG
>NW_017159134.1:38609-43546 GCF_001652005.2 Ceratina calcarata
CGTAAGAAAATTAATTAAGAAGAAACATTTTCTCGAGAGCAACTAATTAGAATTTCATTTATATGGAATTTAACGAATGAAATAGTGATTCAATATAACATTTGCGAATTCTTAAGACTGTCAAATACTTTTCATTGACGATACACTCCCTCAAATAAAATTTCACCAAACTTGTGCTAAACTCATGTTCCACAATATTTATCATAGTTACTGACATTCCATGAATTGTAATGAACACTTTTTTACTTTGACGCCAATTAGCCACAGTACGTCGCACCATTCAATCAAACTGTACATATATGGAATGTTCGCAAGGAACGATAGGTAAAAAAGGGTAGCAGAGGCCGAAAAATCGAGGGGGAGCGATCCCCTGCGTCCCATTTCTGGGATTTAGGAACGCTCTGAGCACAGGTTGCTCGCAGCAGGTGGTGACCCTGGCAGGTTGACGGCTGGATAGCCGCGCATCCGGTTAACCAGCGCAACGGCTATGGAAGCGCGTAACTCTGCGCGCGCCATTAACGCTATCTCGTTTGCGAATAAAAGTGCCACGCGATTGTAGGTGCGTGAATCAACGAGCCGGTTGAAAAAACGCGAGAAGAAAAGCGGAGAGGCTCTGAAGGCGCCTTTCAACGGGTATCGTGGTTGCTCTCTGCTCTTGGATGAGCTTCTTCCAGGAACGTTGACAGCCGCTTCTCTCGAAAGTAGCTGGTTTCGCGCTGAATTATCTGCGAACTCGACACTCCTGTCTGTTCGAGTTCCCGAAGTTTTGGATGCCGCCGAGGTGCTTGAACGCGCTCGTGCCAAGTTGGAGTCAGAAGTTGGAATTGTACCAGCCGATGATGCTGGTAGACAGTAGTGTAGTTTGTACGAGTGATTAGTTTCTAGTGGAGAGGCGGAATTTAATGGAAGAAGTTTCGCCATTAAGGACTCAGTTGAATTCCTGAAGAACAGGATTTTGCGTAAGGAGAGTCCTGGTGCGTATTTACCGTGTACACGGCTAGGGCTAAATGAAATGTGTAATTTAGTATTTGAGGATATGTAAATAGTTGTACACAATGTACTTTATTTCTTAATCATTATATACAACAATAAAATAAAACTTGCAAATCAACAAGGATCAACATTTTTAATTTTTACATAATATATAACAGTGCACCGACACATTTACATATTAAAAATATATAATAACATTTTATTATTGTTTATCAAATGGATTTCAACTTCTGTTAAAATAATATAAATTAGAAGCTTGAACATATTTTATGTTTCAAGTCCGAATCAGATTCTATTTGTTCAGAAAAGTTCACGATAAGCATACTTTGGCGTACAATGTTTTTTTATCAAAATGTAAGCAAAATGAGAAATATTCAAGCGTCCGAAATTATACGAAGACCCAGCTGTACCTCAGTAAGCGTGATGAGCCTGTGGTCTACACACAACTCTTCACATCCCAAAAGCCTTTTTTTTACAAGGATAAGAAGTAGATACATTTCCGGTCACGGATGAAGAAATGCTGATAGCAGCGAGACCCGTAGGGTATAAAGAACATGGCCAGTGAAGGGAGACGATAGTCACCGCAATGCTCGCATTTATCTGGACGGAAACAATCCGTTCGATTCCTCCTGTTCATTCGTTTCGCTCACCGAGAACACATTCATGTTTGCAGATGTAAAGTAAATAGAAATAAAATCGATCCTAGCAGAGAGCTAATAATTGTAGTTCGTTAGTACTTCATAAAGCAAATAAAAATCGAATATTTCAAACGTGATATTGTCTCTCAACTACTAGTACAGTGAGTTGTAATTGCGATTTCAATTGTACCTTTCTCAAACTCCCACCAAAGTGAAATTCAACCACGGAAACTGGCTAGTAGTGTACACGCAGCTAGTTCGGAACAATTCGAAAACAACGGGGTCACACTCGAATATCTCGTACGCAAAAGAGGAGCACGAACTGCATGTAAAAGAGAGCGCGTGCATAAACGACGGTACCTCGTGAACAAACTTCCGGGTGAGGCGAGTTGAGCGAAGTAAACGGGGATGGCTGCGTTCAAGTTTATTGGATAACCCCGCGTCGCGGTATGGAAATTTCGACATGTCGCGGGCCAGAACAATGGGTCCATGCACACAAGCCCCGGCCGGATGTCGCGTCCCGTCGAGAAGATCCAACCGGAGCGGGAAAAGAGGAAGGGTGTTCTGTTGCCCGGCATGAATACGCGAAATCGAAGTAGCCGCGAATAATTTTCATAAATTTCGAGCGGAGAGCCTCGTAAACATCGAATCGGGAATGCAGAAGCCCGCTAACCGAACGAACGCGAGCCATTCGGAATCGAGGCCGGCTGTATCCGTACCCACCGCATGTGTATTGTGTACATGTAACTACGTATGTACGCACGTACATACACACACACACACACACACACACACATACATACACACGGGTACCCCGCCGATTTATTAGATTATTACCGAGTAACGAAATTCCCCTGCAGCTCCGATGTACCATTCTAATGACTTGTTGTACGCGCGCAAGCCGCGGCAAAAAATCTCGATGACATCGTTATCGAGAAAGCGGCGCCGAGTATTTTTGCTCCCTTAGATCTCGATTCTTCGATGCTAAGTGTATTTACGAGCGGTTCAATGAGGCTGGAGATGTATTACGACGATGTGATCGGGGCTTGAATTGACTCCTGCGTTATTGGCGAGATGGCAGACATCTTAACTTTTGATTTCTTTCCTGGTTGAACAAAAATTGTGATACAAGTCTACATATTTAGAAGAATGTGATACTACAGAGTATCAATATACTAATTTAAATCAACGATATAAAGGCACAGAATATCGAAGACATTGAATGGTACAGGAAGAAATTGGCGACAGGGGGAAATAGACCCCGAGGGTTAGTTTTGTTTAACCGGATTAGAATAGACATTCAAAATGCTTATTGATACCCGGAGCTAAATCTTCGAAATGCGTGACTGGCTGCTGCTCTCGATCGCGCGTTGCACAATTTCGTGCCTCGCAGCAACTGTGCGATCACCGATCATTCAAGATGCATGCCTTCGTCGTTCGGTTTCTCCGTACCAATACCGCTGTTCTTTCTCTTCGGGCTGCGCACGCCATCCGATTTATTGACACGGTCCCGCTCGATTCCCCGAGGGTGGAGAAACCATACGCCGCGATATCATCTTATATGCAGAAGAACCGACGCCGCGCGCCGTGGCAGTGCCTCTCGAAAATGGGATATTGTATGAAAAATCGGTGAATACGGATCGCTGCGCCGCGGCGGCGTGCGGGTCTCTCGGGCCGGAGACCGTCAATTTTTCGTTCGTTCCTCGTTTTGCATTATTTACGCATGTCTGCGTTATTTCCATTCGTTCCCTTATTCAACAGCCCCGCAGCGTGCCGAGTGTTCACCATAAAGATGCCCGGGTTCGGGATCGTCGTCGATTTCGGTGAAAGTTTTCGTGGGAGTCCGATTGTTGTTTAAGGACTTCACATATTTTTCGTGTTTCATTGCTCGTTATTCTGCGCATTTAATTTTAGGTGAGTCATTAGTTACGTGATTGGTAGACAGGGCCAAATTGTTGAATTATTGTTCACTTAAATAATAGTTGCAGCAATGCGATCCAAACAACTGGCCAAATTGAATTTTCTTGCCTCTGTAATTATTTCCCGATTGTCATTTCAAGTAATACCCAAGACATTCGTTTGCCAGACAATAGGTAATTCTCGTATAAAATTTATATGCATACACGCGTAGGCCGTAGGGACTTGTGGCTTTCAATCCAACAACGCGCATTTTCCGAACGATAAGAAAACTATAATTTATACGTAAAATACATGTTTTGACCCTGTATAAGCTAGAATCTGCTTGTAGCGAGCAGAGGATGCTGGCTTGTAGCCAACGAGTTTCCTCGGTGAATACAACTCGATGCGACTTGTGTACATAATATTTATTGCGGCTGTCGCTTTCTATGCACACAGGACACCTCCGCGAGGAGAGTTACAAGTTACAACCACGTAACTCACGCGACGCGCCGGTATACTTTCTATCGTTCGTTGTAACCACGACAAGCTACAGACAAGTCGATATCGTAATTGTATCGTAGATAAGGTTACCCGATGACCTGGGAACAATTTGCTCGCTCCATGCAATGGCACGGGTTCATGCGGGAAGCTTGTTAAGAAGCGTTCGCCGACGGAAATCGACGGAATCGATAAATCGTTGCGGACCGATTCAGTTAGGTGGAATTGAAACCAACCGCCATTACGTGTTCTGGCCAGCCTGTAATTCGAGTCCCGATAGCTCACTCCAATTATTAGCGTTGTTAGAAGTTTCGGCTCTCGCGGAAGTCGAACAGTTTCAAATTAATCGATATTAGCGGTGTGTTACAAGTATCGAGTTTCTAACTGATACCCTGAAAACGTGAGTGGATGGATCTAGTTCCTGAATTTATTCGTTTGTACCAAGTAATTAAATTGATTCAAACAATCAAACTGATTATATTACCTATTATTTAAATTAATGGTGAAAATGTTTCAAAAGAATGGAAACGAACTTACTATAATTTTAACATCACAATTGTATGTCTACTTTCTTTTACCTCATTTCTTCTTGATACCACCCACGTATAACTTTTGCATCTCATCAAAGCATTATCCACGGTGGATAATGTACGCAACGAATACTCGCAATCGAATATCTGGCGAAGATCAACTACATACTCCGCGAGATCGAATATACAACACCGTATCACGTTGCACCTGCTTTCTACACTCGGTTCCATGCTCGTTTATTCGCGATATTCCTTTCAATGCATTCAACCTTTTCGCTATCTCCAGAATTATGCGAATTTACATGAATACTGTGAACACAATACGCCGTATACAATTATAAAGAAAATTCTATTTGCTGATACGTTGAGACTTTAATAG
>NW_017159134.1:44132-66374 GCF_001652005.2 Ceratina calcarata
ATCACAATTGTATGTCTACTTTCTTTTACCTCATTTCTTCTTGATACCACCCACGTATAACTTTTGCATCTCATCAAAGCATTATCCACGGTGGATAATGTACGCAACGAATACTCGCAATCGAATATCTGGCGAAGATCAACTACATACTCCGCGAGATCGAATATACAACACCGTATCACGTTGCACCTGCTTTCTACACTCGGTTCCATGCTCGTTTATTCGCGATATTCCTTTCAATGCATTCAACCTTTTCGCTATCTCCAGAATTATGCGAATTTACATGAATACTGTGAACACAATACGCCGTATACAATTATAAAGAAAATTCTATTTGCTGATACGTTGAGACTTTAATAGTATGTCGAGATATTTAAAATTTATAAAAATATTAGAATCGCACATTACAATAAAACCTTTTATTTTAAAGAATTTCGTTCACTTTCAAGGATTCATGATAAAATAAAAAATAATACATATTTATTGTTACTTAACTTCCAAGTCAGGCTTGTTTGTTTCATTGTGTTCACAGTAATGAGTACATATTTTATAAGCTATAATGCGTACCGTTCGGCCACTCACATACGAAGAGTCAAAGAGCAACAGGGAAGGAAGGAAGACTGGCGTAATGAGGTGGCAGCCTGAGGGTGAGTTTTAATCAAGAATCGATACATAACACCGATTCGCGGTCTGGCTACTGCGGACTAACGCAGCATCGAGCCTAATAAGGCCGCGTCTATTCGTGAAGAGAAGGCTTCGCCTCGCCTCGGGTGGTAGCGGGCTCAATTATCAGCCGCCATTAGATAACGAGCCAGCAGATGTGCCACTTCGCGGGCTTCGTTTGTTCGCTTTCAAAAAAGTTCGTTACTTTAAACAACAAGATGCCTGCTTCCTCTTCTAACGATTCGATTCTGACATTTCCTTCTCCTGAAAGATCGCTGCGAGGCACTGTGAAGGAATTTTATCTAACACTTTCAGTAGAACATTTATACATATAGAGAGATGTTAAAGTTTTTTCAAGACTGTTACTCGTCAAGCGTCCCGTTCTTGAGGGAGGAAATATTGTAGAAGAAACATGACGAAATTTGTTACATCAAAATATAAATGTAAAACGTGTTTCAAATTGCGATATAAAATGGATCGAATAAACGTAGGTAATAAACTTTATCGAAGTGATTCTTCCTTGCGTCTTCTTAAGTGATTCTCTTCGTTCGGAGAATCTTGATATCCGCATCTCGTGCCGCAATTTTGATATTTCATGTTACCCAGACCCGTACAAATTGATTCGTAACGTTTCGCATCGTTGACACGCTATTACAAGAGATCACACCTACGAGAACTATTGTATATTGTGAAAGAAACTTTCCACTCCGCTTTCACGACCTTCGACGAAGCCAACGAACCAGCCGTATCGTGATTTGCACTTTCTTCCTTTCCCTTCTAACGGTCTCGCAACTATAGAAGAGATGAAAAAGGGAAAAAGGGCAGTAGAATCGAGTACAACAGACGGATGGTTGGAAGTCCGCGTACAGCAAAATGTGCCGTCGTCGAACGTTCGAGTTGAAAAGGAGGCGTACAATGTGTGATTGTTATGAAACTTTCCTAGGTGCCCCTAATCACAGTCTGTCGTCCGTCGTAGGATCGCTAATTAATCATACACGTGCAGCGAACCGCGGCAGTTGCAATAACAACGTATAGAACAGAGTAACTGATTGACAAGAAATGTTTAATTGCTGGCTGTCCTGGTAAAAAGGAATCAGCTGAATTAATTAGCGAGCTCCACTGTGTAATTTCATTTCTATTCACATTTCTTCTATACGCGGTTTCTGTTACTGAACCTTTATTAGTGTTGATTCATATAATCGGCTGAAGTGAATAAAGCTGCTGCATATTGCATAACATTTATAGAATTATGAACAATTAAAAACAGTGTAAATAATGTTTATAGAAAGTTTTATATATTATTCTGTAATTTTATATTATGTAAAAAATTCATTGAAGGAATACTGTTCCACTTGTTTGTGACTGAGCGAGTCGATTTGTATCGGACCGAATAAGTATCTAACATCGATCCACGGATATGATAAAGATGGTGATAAATCATGGTTCACCTAAATCATCGACCGATTTGAAGTCCCTCGATTAGGCAGCCGGTCATTTCGGCGATGGTTAACCCAACCGCCTCTATCGCCGATGTTTTCGTTTAGCCATCGACTTCGTCGTCGCCGACACGCTATGCTATAACGTTGTCGCTGGGGCTGGGCTGGGACTCGGATTATCAATCACGGTACGCAGGAATACGGGCGAAAAGAAATTAAGCCGCAACCCTGGTGAGCGCGCGCTTATAATAAAGATGAATCGCGCGACGAATAATCTCACATTTATACGTAATAAATTCGGCCGGGCAATTTGCATGCTCGCGTGTAAATGTAGACATTACTTTCTCGACCACGGCCACCATCTGCGGTATAATTTGTTCAACCGTTTGCGAGTATTTTTACATTGGCCGAGCATTATGTCGCGCGCGAAACGAAAATAAAAACCGCGCAACTGACACGCGCGCAACCGAACCTTCTGTAGAGGCAAACCGCTTACAATCCCGAATTACCTTATGAAATTTTCATGGAACGTGCACACCGACTGAAAATTGGGACGAACGGGAGGACCTGAATCCTCTTTTATTTTATCACTTCCAATTTCGTTGTACCAATAATGTGATAAATCTTTGAATCTTTTGTATTCTTTAAGTATAGCCAGAATTGCAGGTAAAATACTACTATGTCAGTAGTGAAACAGATTTTCTTATCTTCGATATTAAAATTATTATCGTACTTCAAACTTACACAGTTATAAGACAAATTATTGTTTCAATTAGTCCATGACTATTATTACGTATTGTTATCATTTTTATCTTGTACACCAAAGGAAATACAACTAACTTACATTATACAGCTTTATACAGCAAATTTGAAATTAGAACATTAGTTAATTCATTTATATAAATTAGAGTTCGACAAATAGTGAATTATACGAATAAATAGTACTAATTATTTTCGTAAATAGAATTATTCTGATTATTTACTCTGTGATCTGAACTTCTTCCTGTAACTAATAATTTCACATTACTATCTGTTCTTGCATAGCATCTTTCCAGATGAACGACCGACTTGTTCCGAATTTACCAGCATAATTACCGTCGCGTCGTAATGCGAGTCTTATTAAGCGGGCCATGTGTAATGGTATCCACGGCGGTTAGTGCGTCAAATGTGGCTTTGTTGGGTGATTAATGCCCTCCTCGTAGCTGACACCTCGCGAAGTTTAATTGCACCTTATTCCGCATGAATATGGATGCCTGCCCCCCGGGCCCCCGGGCCAGCAAAAGTGGCAGCGGCGAGCAACCAACCGGCAGCGACGCATCGCGTACCAGAAAAGAGCACGATGAGGAACGACGAACCGAAGGAGTCGGTAGGCACCGAGGAGGATAAAAAATGCAATTATGATTTTGAAAAATGGGCCAAGTCGCTGGAAAGGGTAAAAGGGATTCAACGACCGGTTCTATGAATCCTGTGTGTTCTGGGGTTGAATCAGTTTGTCTAAATGTTCATCTTAATTGTATTTAATTATGATCAATATATATGAGTATAAAATCTAGAATTTTTAATATAAAAATAAATATATTTGTGCAATGATTGCATAGTCCATGTTGAACATTAATTACAAATAAAAACAATTGCATTATTATTTTTGTATTTTTATATCCTATCACATTTATTCAGTCTTTGTTCCGTGAATTGATACCGTAAACTCTCATTCTTCCCATTCACGTAACGAGGCCGAGGAGAGACGAACATTAACTGAAGCTATTACAATGATTCTTCTAGACCCGGTTGCACGGTATCATATTATCATCACTGTCTTCGCTATGTATGTAACGACTGCCAGTATGTACATAAAACCTGTTTGTTCCCTTCTCGTTATCATTAAAACCAAACCGGATAAGAACTGCAATTGATATATTCAGTCAAGTCGTGCCATTGGCTTTCTTGTTTGAAATAGATAATTTTTAACATAATGAATTTAGAGCAAGCATACGTAATGCCTGTAGATTTTTATGCATAGTATGACAATAAATTTTTGCAATCATGCCTCTGAAAATATGATATTCTGTTTAAAATTAAGTATTATCCTCTTTATCTCTGAATCTCTCTTCCGTTCAATGTAAAAGCTGATACCGATACAAAATCTGAACTACATACATACATACATATACCTTGAAACAAGTCTTCTGACGCGGTTAAATTACAAAGCAGGCTTGAGAAGAGATCAGCTGATTACGCATCTTTATTTGTGCCGTCCAGTTTTTTTCTTGTAATTGAATTTTATCTACCATCACTTCGGCTGAGTAGCAAGTAAGTATCTACCTGTATTGGTAGCCAGGTCCATATAGGCAGCTTCCGTTCATTCATTAGTACCGGCAGTCTGCAACGCTCATAAGTCGTCGGTGAAATGATTCTCTTTCAGAGAGCAGTCGTCGTGATTCATGTAGTTACTTACAGGAAAGGAACGGCGAGAATGACAGATGAAGAACGCGACACCGTATGAAATATCACCACCGCGCAGAGAATCAATTTATGGTTGGAATGAAAAAAGACGACGGTCTTGTTTTCTGGGGATCATTCACAATTGATATCAACTCTTTCTTTGTATGGTGTCGAATAATAGAATCCAGCAAATGCAAGTGCTTTGTTACTTAGATCCCATAGTGTGCGTCAAATAAAATTTTAAACACTTCATAGTTTAACGTGAACTATGGAGTATAATCATTACTAATTTATTCACCAAACTTCAATTAAACTTCTAATTATGGGTTACATTTATAGACGCACTGAGCGCAGTCTATCACAATCGGATGTTGTATCTGTCTTTACGTTCTGCTATAGTGATCGTTAGTACCGTTTCCTTTAATTTATTGGACATTAACAATATTTCATTCGAGCTAATAATTATATCGTAAGAGTTTCGGCAAACCATCGAAACCGTTTAACACCTATACCCCCGTTCAGATTCGCCCACCAATTCGTTCGGCCAATCATCCGGCGAGTGGAAACCATAAAAATTCACATGCCGGCGTAATCATCGATAAAGACCTAATCATAATCCGCGTCAATCCATAAAGTTCGCTAATAACAGGCCTCTGTACGGGAATTGATCGAATTATTATGAACAGGCCACAATCGAATTTCCTCTATCCCGGTCATCGTACAATTCCTGCGTGGAAGTGGAAGTAAAGGTAGTGTTTATGCTCAATCCGTCTTGCAGTCGAAATTATTTTCTCTTAATTTCACGTTGTCACTGAATGAGAACCCTGGCCGTTAATGAATTAATGTAACGAACTTTCGACGATCATTATCCACTCATAATATTCTGCAGGCACTACTGGAAACATAGTCAATCTTTGATATCAATTTTAGTTCGTGATGCGATCATTGAGGACAGAAGTATTTTAAAAGAATCAGGATAATTTTTTAAATACGTATTTGAGAAAATGATTATCAAAAAGTATTCGTACATAATAAAAAATATATAAAATATCTTATGTGTGTCTCATCTTTCATTATTCAGAACGTACATTATATGAAATCTATACATTATATAATTCGCATTTGTAGTAGCTAATTCCTTAGAAATTTAAAACACAAAATTTAATTATAAGATTGCATTTCGTCGTCTAACTAACAAGCAAGATAAAAATCAATTGGCGAAATAAGTTAATTCCTGTAAAACGAGTCAGCAGTAGTCGGGACTAATAACAACCGCTTTTATAGACTCGATCGGCATTGTACAGGCACATTGCGATTATTCGCAATCACAATCGATGCCACGCGCGATTCGTCTCACGTTACGCGCGCCCATGTCGAACAATCGTTACGCATTAGCTGCGTACACGTCCCGATCGCTCCCCTCGGCTTAATTAAATTTATACGTTCGCTCGCTCTCGCTCGCAGCCACAATCAAAGTTCACGATTCAGTAACTTAACGCACGAAACCGCGCCACGAGGCTTTCCAACAGAACGTGTTTCCACGTACCAGTAATTTATGTGCGGTCGATTCGCGCGAAAGGGGATCCCCGCGAACGGCCAATAACTAGAAACGAGCCGTCGTAGATCAGAGATATACATCGGAGTAGAGCCGAACGTGGAAAAAGAGACGTCTATGCCCCGAGCATAACGAAGAGCCCGAAAATGGTGGATCTCAGCCGATGCCACGCCACGGTGCTTAATTTCCAATTAATTTTACGGACCCGAAAAAATATGGGAACAAGCCGAGGCAGACGCCGCGTCCGCGTGTCGCTATTCATCAACGGCTACAAAGACGGCTGGGCTGTACAGGCGTGTGGCATTAGCATTTATGTTTCGCAAATGCGACAACTTTACGCGGGTACTTAAATCAAAAGTTCGGTTAGGGATGATCGATGCACGCGTAATTTTAAGGCAACAAGGAATCTATATTTAATGCGACTTTTAAAGTGATCTTGTGAAATCAGTTTCAAATATATTATCACTGTGGATTTTCAGACAACTTTACCTGATAAAAAATATGGGTTTTGCTTGAAATTCAAAATTACCAATGTAATCGAAATTTAAAAGCCCTTAGATTGCTGAAATATGTTTAAGATCTTAATGTCACTATATAAAAATTTTACAACATCAGTCCTGATGTTAAACTTTTCGAGATCTCGTCCAAGCAATCTTATCACGCGCACTCGGTTTATGTATATCTGCCCAGACGAGGCACCTGTCGCAGACACTTTTACCCCGTGGCTCGCGTGCGTACAAGTCGAATACAATCACGAGCGCTTATTTTCAAACTTAAAGAACATACCCGGCCATTAAAATCTGACATTGTAAGGCAATAATCATGGGCGCGAGTTTCGAACAAGCGAGAGAATTCGCAGCCCCGATTCGACGGCTATAAACGTAGATTTATGACGTTGCACCACAGGGAAGATGGAAGAATGTATATCTGGCCCGGTCGCCACCACGGTTATTTCTCTTAATGGCCTTTAACGACATCCGAAATTACGCTCGTATTTCAAACCGACCGGATAAACAATTATAAGATACAGCTTCGAGCTGCCACCAAGCGAAACCGAACCGAGCCAAGTCGAAAAGGCTTGCTCTCCAGCACGAGATGCAGTTTCTGATCCAACCTTACTTTCTTATTATTATCATCGAGTGTCTGGGTAATGCGAAACAAGGCTTACGAGCTTCACATACGTGGTTCTAAATATTACAATGTAAAATTACACAGAGTGTTCCAAGTTTAAGGTACCAATCTTTGTTAGTACACTCACCGAGGAGATACTATTAAAAAATGGCAACGTGTAATCTTTGAGATAGCAAATGAGGCTCAAGCAGTCAGTAATCGCTCTTTTTTATATATTTCGTGATTCTTGACCAAATATAACCAAACGTAGCGTTCACGGAATTATATTCGGTAAAACTATCGAACCGGAAACCGAAAACACTGCACGGAGTGCTGTTAAAATCAATTTCATCTGTTTCGAATCTAACAATCAGTGAATCAGTGATCTCGTAAGTTTGTCCATAAGTTCATCTTCAATACTGAACGCTCTCTGATAACTTATGAAAAAAATTACGTATCACGGTTACAAACGGGCTTCAGAATTTGCATAAAATGCACATTAAATTGTACACCGACGTATGATTTTCACAAAAATAGCTTGCAGGCTTAGTCACCGAAGAAGATGCCTCTTCGATAGTAGCTGAAACATGTTTATGGTTATTTTATTATGCTCAAATAGTATTAAGGCTCTCATTTCGTGCCTCGGCCTGTTGGGAGGTCGAGTCGAACGGACGGACCGATACGGATCATCGATCCCGCGGCTTGATATCGGTACCGAATGAAATCGATAATCTTCAGTCCCGCGAGGAAGTTAATGAGGTGGCGGGCACCGTCAAAAAATCGCCTTCTTTCAATTATGCACGCCCGTGCACGCTGACCGAGAGCGCGTGCACTGCATAAGTTTCGATTACGCGCCGCGAGACGTCTTACTCTCAAGGAAGGGGCTCCGCTTTGAGATCTGATCGACGTATACGTGTTTATTAAGATGCACGACGAGATACTTCGTTCATTAGTTTCGATCACGTGATTTGCAACTTTGTATATTTTTAATATGAAGTATTAAAAATGAGAATGCAAAAATGGTGGTTCACTGATTGGTGATTATGAATAAAAGAGATTCCGCCGATGTAATCGTTCGAAGATCTTAACTCTCGAGCCTTGCATCTCAAACATTTTCATATTAACTTCCCCTAGTTTTCGGAACTTTTATTATAAATCGCACTTTACATCAAGTTTTTGTCCATTATATCAACCTGATGTTCGAAAGCATTTATTACGGATTAAATATCACCGTTCATAAAACAGACCGCGTACTTAAAAACCTTTTCAAATTAACCGCGGCTCTTATTCCCTACGCTATACAACAATTTATAATCGTTCTTACGAACACGCCCCATTCTCTTTCAATTAAACCATTAACCGCAGAGATCGATCGATCCCGCGGCGTATCGTAAAGAGGCTCTCCGATCGAGGGAGATCGTTCGTCCCGTTATTAAGCGTATCTCGCGACAAACAGGTGATCGTCCGACATGACGCGGCGTAAGAATTTCCGCGCCGAGATGATGATAGAATGATGCCTCCGGAACCGAAGATGAGACGCTGCAACGGGAAATGACTCCGCTGCTGGTGCAGCCCGGTTCGATTTTGTTCGCTCGACGATCGACGATAGCCGTTCGTAGCCTACGGGACACGAAGGCGTCTGCAAAAATGCCGACACGCTGCATGAAGTATCGCATCGGCATCACCTGTTTGACGAGTCAATCTCAACGTGATCTTCGACGCCGAGCCATGGCCGAAGCCCTTTTAGTGGCGTCACCTTCCTCGCTTGATCGGCAGCTTAATATAATACGTTAATTAAAACGCTGTCTCTATTAAGCGCGCGACGTTAATTACGAACGGAGGTTAGCACGGGACGCGGAGATGACTGAGCTGTAAAAGATCATTCTCGATCGTTTCGTTGCTACCCGATGAAAAATCTCTTGATCTACGATCAACGTGTTAATTGCGACGCTCGTTCAAAGCTGCTGGCCACAGAATATTGAGCAATATATTCAGAATTTGCACGCCCATCGAATGGAAATATCTTTGCTCCAGGGATAATACGATTGCATGAATATTAATTTTATAGAGAGGTCGGTATTTGAACTATGCATTTCCACTCGCTATGTTCGCAGCTATCATTTTTCTCCGTATTATATTCACCCCGGAATTTTTGCGCTTAGTTTTTATTTAAACGAATTGGAAAATGTTTAATTGAGTTTTCAAATTGGAAACCCAGTTGTTCATATTCCACGTAGAACCATAAATTCGATTCGACAATTTAGAAATCTCTGCCCGTGATTCAAGGCTGATAAAACGAAGCGATCAGCACGTTTAAATATTTATACATGATGTTGGGCGCGGGTAAAGGGCCGGCTGAATCGAATCAGAAATTCGATAATGCTTTATTCAGACCGGTGGAGTATTCGCCCGGAAGCCGCGAATTATGCTATCCCGCGGTGCCCGCGGTCGAGCAGGCTACCTGCGTGTGTATGTATTAGCTCGTGCGTATTACCCACTTGCGAAAGCAGTATACTGGTTATTCTGTGTGGTCCGTTAGTGTACAAACAGTTTCAATGATTCCGCCACACCCATCTCGCTAACGCAAATGCAGAGGCACGCAGATTTCGGCAAGTTGGTAACAGACGTTTCAATTCCACGTTACGCTCGCCAAATTCCATTCGTGGAGCTCTCCAACTTGATGATAGCGTGCAAAACCGCGAATTTCTTTTTGCAATAATTTGAAAGAAGCCAAGAAATTTATGCAGTGAAATTGTAACAAAGTCATCGACAAATTATTACAAACATGATTGTTATGAATTCTTTCTATTTTTCAGGGCACTTTTATAATGTCACTTCAATTTATTTTTCAACAGATTAATTTTTCAATTCATTCAATTTTTCAGTGTACGATATGAATTCGTCTGGCAATTGGGTGGTCTATGTAGGTATCAGTGATATAAATTAATTCCATTCGAAATATCGACGGAGGTAGCAGCAAAAAGAAACTAAACGCGGCATGGCGTGAAAATAAGGAGAGAATAAAAGGATTAAGAGCTACATATAACCAGTTCCCAGAAGGTGATACACGGAGGCCGAGGTTCACGTAAAATCTCACCCCGTGGGAGTTCATAAACCCCTCGAGCGAGTCGAGATAAACCAATAAAGCAGCACGATAGTCGGCGAAGCAGGTGCAACGTGGGCGGTGAGTTACCGTGCGGGTCACAGGTCACAGTGAACCTACCATCACCGGCAATCCTCCTCACACACTCACCGTGCTTCCTTCCTTCGTTTATGTGTCCTCCTTCTCCCTCCTGTGCTTGTGTTTTCGCTCGCTCTTACAGGTAACATCCTTCTAACAACGAGATCTTGCTGGAAACACGGGTCGGTTTGTGTAGCATCTAGTGATGGGAGCAAAGTGACCTAAGAATCGAACTATTTCTACAAAATTTTTGCAAAAATATGAATTTTCAAAATTCATGAAAAAATGGTGATGTTATTAATTTAACATTCTCAGTCATTTAATGAATACTCTTCGCATTCCCAAAAAGCCTATCATTTCCAAACGTGAGCAATATGATATTACAGGAAAATTATGTTAAAGGGGACTTCGATTGATTGAGAATTTTAGGAAAATCGCATCGAATACCCATCGCTGGATGCAACGAGATATGTATGCATACACATACATTGCTACGAGAGGATTGCGTCGCAGCGTAGCAAAAACCTTGCGGACCTTCGACTATACGTGATACTTTATCGGGAAGCACCACAGAAACTCGAAGGATAATTTACATTGTAAAAGTTTTTCGATGTAGAAGTCGGACCGGTAGGTAGTGACAGGTACAACTGGTTTTTTCCTTTCTTTCTTCCCTGGGATATCCAACGGTTGTTATTAAATATCCAATATTTCCTGAAATTTTATTCGAACATCGGCACAAAAGTCACGGAATGCCACGTATTGAAACTTTTTCACAATTCTGCACAAATACGCAAAGAATTGTATTTCATTTTTATATTGTATTCAGAACGTCGTCACCGACCTTACATTCGTACCTTTAATTGAACTCTTCTGAACACAGAACAGTTTATAAAATTGCAAGTAGCGTGTTTATTATTCATTTATTATACGTTTGAATAAAATTATAAGTTAATTCATTTGGTCGAATACGTTTATTATAAAATTATAAGTTAATTCATTTGGTCGAATACCAAATCACTGGAAGATGGCGATTTATAGAACCGGGATCCTTAATTAACGTGTGCCCTTAAGCAAGGTCCAGGTCGTTTAATGCAATTTTAACCCAATTAACTGGGTCGTTTCGATTGAGACAGATGAAAGTAAATATCGTCGATAGCGATCTGAAAGATATAAATCGACCGTGAGGATGCGATTGTCATGTCGTGGTGCGGTGTAGGAGAGATCTCCGCTTCCCGATCGCGGCGTTCCCAACAGACTAAATTAACCGAGCGAGGTGAGCGCCCTGGAAACGAATACGTAAATCGTAAGATTCCTAGATGCCAAAGATAACTTTACATCTGCCGGTCGATTGCGATAATTAGGCTGGTCGGAGGAGCAGAGATTGATCGAAAATCGCATTTAACTTTAATGGATCGGATCATTGCCTAATTAAACGGACGGCTGTGCTCGCGGTTCCCGTCCTTTATTACGTGAATTAATTAACTCCAGGAGTCCTGTCTGTATTCTTCTCCACTTACAATTAGATGGAGCGGACAATCGAGGCGGTTGTCGGACGCGTGCAAATTTCACGAGACAGGCCGAAGATCGATCAGGGCAGGATCCACGAATCGTCGAATCAGATTTAAAACAAGAGAGAATACAATGGAATTTGTCAAGTTAAAAAACCATCTATAAAATCATAAATTCAGCTACTGACCAATAAGTTGTATCTTTATATTTCTTTTATACACAGAAACGGAAACAATTTTTAACGAGAATATTCCGTATCATGATCATTCACGGGTGTTATAGTAATTCATATTATTGATGAATTAAAAATTCAAGAAACGTCTCAATGTTAAGAAACCGCAGCTAACTAAGTACATCAATGTTTCACCTGGCGCCGCGCAAACTTGATCACGGGCACCCACGAAGAGGAAGATCGACGTGGCGTGGTGTGAAACAATTTATTCCCGCAGCCCCCATAACCCTTTCTCGTACTCCGGTAAATTGAAATTTTTTTTCCCGGTGCCCCCGTGCGCCTGTCGAACTCCCGGGTAATTACGGTCGAATTTTAGAGCCATTACGCGGCCCCAGCTCCATTCAGAACTTCACAACGGGCTCGTGCACGCTTTGATCCGCACCGAAGAGAACAAGACTGAAAATAATTACAAAGAATCACGCCGGGCGGGCCGGAAAGCAGCGGTAAATCTGTCCATCTTCCTTCCTCCTTCCTCTCCCTTTCGTAACCTGCCTCTCCGTTCCTCCGTGGTCCCGTTTAGAATCGCCTAATGAATTTAAAATGACCGTGCACGCGCAGTTTTTCGTCGCGTGGCCTCGCGGAACACTGGCTACCCTCGCGACAAAAACGCCGAGCGGGAGCACAAAATTTTTGAATGACATCCGGGATCGCATAAAAATGCAAATCTGATTCTGGGGATTCACACCGAGCCCTTCGGTCTACGCGATCCATTCGAGTTTTATTTTTCGCACGGTGGTCTCCCGCCATTCCGCAATTTTTTTTCCGAGAGACCACGCGCCATTACGCCTCGCCCGTACTTTTCGGGGCGCCAATTTCGACTAAATTCGCTTTTAATGACCAGGCCACACCCGACTGCGTCACGTGAAAATTTAATTTAGACTGACCAGATCGGTGAAACGAGCTTTTTTGAGATTGTTTAAGAGAATGGAACATAGAATTTAGGACGGCAGAATAATAATAGGAGCCTTCTAAGTTGGACACGTGCTGGTGTTAACTGGCAGATTTAGACAATTTGAAAGAATGAGTATCTATTTCTTGTTCCTCTTTCGTTTGCCTCGGTTTTGTTAGTATTTAACAGTTGTGTGTAAGTGCAGGTATTATGGTATTAGATTACATATAATTGCATTATGTATATGTATAATGTATCAATGATATGACTCATTATTTTGTTTGTTCCTTTTCATTATTTATAAATTGTATTTCAAGAATCCCTGAATAAAAATACATCACTTCCATCGTTTCATTAATAACACTCTCGGGCTTACAAAAGACAAGCGAAACTCTCATAAATCATCATAAATGGTACAAGTATTCTATTCTACAAACTGAAGGATGAATTATAAAAAAGCAACGTTAGATCGAAGAAGCTTAAGAGAAATACACATGTAGCTAGAAGTAGGAAAAAGTTAATATTCAGAGTCTTTTATACGGAACTAGTTCGTAGAACAAAATCGCGGTGACCGTAAAACATGAAAGACGACGGACGGAGATGCGTAATTGATTTAATTCGTGCCCGAGGGACAGCAGCTGTCGCAACAAAGTTTTCATTTTGCCATCTGCATTCATGGAACCGCTCGATCTCCAGGGGAACGTTAATCAACCGTCCTCGCGGAAGAGGCCGAGAACCTTCGTTCTGCCGAAGTTTCCAACATTTTCTCCTCTGTCCAACGCAAGGACGAGCCTCAGTCATGGCCGAACACCGTGCATTCCTCGTTTCGAGCAGTGAGTTTCTTTCCCGGGTAGCTCGCGTAATTCGCACACTGAAATTGCCCCACTCTAATTCCAGGGTAATTGCTCTTTTCTGTTCCCTCGAAGGCCATCGGAGCCAGTTCCCTTAGCATTCCGGTAAAACTACAGCCAGGGCCAATTAAACGGTGAGGAGGACCAACGCAACGCGGGGCCAAACGAAAACCGAGGGAAGAAAGCTAATTGAGACGTAGCTATTTGGGAGAACTCCGGAGCCGACCCCGTTATTACCGCGGCCAAATGCACTTATAATCGACCGATTTTAATTATCGCATCGTGGACCGAGCCGGTCGCGTCGCGCGATTCATCATCTAACCGGCAACGTGTGATTCTGAACGAACGCGATCCCGTAGTCTTACACCGATTCTGCGTGATCGTTCTTCACTCTATGCTCCACCATGTGCCATTAAATTTATCCCTGTTGGCTAAAACACTTCCATGGTAAAGGTTACGCTCCACTGTTATTCTTTCGCCGGTTGAAGAATGAGGGTTGCCTTATAATTTTTCTGCGTTGCCTAAATTTTACATAAGCGACTCTTTCATTAAAAACTTATTGCTATATTTCTTTTGTTGGTTGACTAAGAAATATGTTAATTTCGTGTAATTATTTCAATAATCAGAAATGATTCTTAACAGTGGTTATTGTATCAGCTTCATCTCTCATACGTGTAATTGACAATCAGTTAAACGTTGCTATTAAATATCATCGTTTCAATTATTATTTAAAATTACATAATAAAGAAAAGATTGTAGCCATCTATAATCACAAATTTCTTCAGACCTAGTTGAAGTGCACCCGTTTGTTGCCACGGCGATTGCGTAAAGTCTTTCTCCTCAAAGCGAGACAAGCAAAGGTCGCGACTCATAACTCGCGCGACCGACAGAGATCATTTATCTGCGTAACTCATTTTGGTAACTTGCTGAGAATACACAACAGTCGGTACCGTAAGCAGAGCCGAACGTCTGGCGAACGGAATCTTTTCGGTAGGACCCGCGGTACGTGGCAGAAATTATACGGTTTCGAGCACTGCGACCGGCGTGGCGGCCGCGGAGATGGGAATAAGAAAAGGCGCGAGCGGTAAGGTGAGGAGAGGGTGGAAGGACGCAAGGGACAGTGATAAATCACAAATTGCACGAACTCGTTGCGGCCGAAGACAAATTGGCTCCGCAGTCATGAGCTACGCAGCGGGTAATAATATAATTATAGGACTGCCAGCCTCTTTCGACGTTTCAGTTTCAACTTCTTGCCTCTCTACGCGAAACCGCTTCGCGGTAAGACGACCTCGCGTAAGCGCGGTTGATTTACGGTAACCGATTCCTTTATTCCTTCCCTTTTACGAGGTTTGAACTGTCGCATCGTTCACGGCGCATATGGCGTTAAGAACGGGTTGTGATAAATTCTCGATGGCCACCGCTCTAAAGTGGGATGAATGAAACGTGACATCGTTTTAAAACGCGTACCTGCTCTGCTACTACCGTCTGATTGAAGTGATTTAAGTGTGTAAGATGCGATAAAATTTTATTCATGGTGGATGGAAAAATTGATTGTCAGTTAATATTGTAATAAATTCTGTTGCAGAACAAAGAGGATGTATAAATTTTAACCAGCCACTCCTAGCCAAAATTAAATTAAACGCCCTTCCAGGAAAGAAACACCGGCTGTCTTATCCTAAGAATATTAATTTCCGCGAACTTAATTACTCCTATCGTCGCGAAAAAAATTTCTTGAGTATATTTCATAAGAAAAGGGAAGAAGGGACACAATTGCGAGTGCTCCTCGCACAGGGTAGCGGAGGAAACATTTTTTGTCGGTCTACGGAACGCGAGCTTCGTTGCAATTTCCATTCCCAGCAAATGATCCATGGCAAGAAGTTTGTTCCCGACCTCTCTGGCCCGACGCGAATAAAGAAATTAAAAAAAAAACATTCTGGTAATCTGGGAAAGCAAAGGAGAATCGACGCGAGTGAAGAAGGACAAGAAGAAGAAGAAGAAGAAGAAGAAGAAGGGTTCTACGAGAAGAGCGCTGAAGATTGCCACACAGAAGGCTGCGTAGATAAGGGTCGCATGCAAAAGTGGATCATTACACGGGCATAAAGGCGAGGCAGCCGAAGCTAAGGCAATAAATACTTCAATCAGTAGCCTCTAAGGCGTCAGTTAGCATCGCGGCGCGGCGCGGCGGCGGTGCGTCGGGGACAGCAGCATAGCGGCGGCGAGGCAAAGAGCTTGAATCCTTCCACTTTCGGTCCCCGCTCGGCACCACTCTTTTCTAAGGTATGCCCGCCCTCTCTGACAGCCAGCTGCAGCCGTTCGCCAAACAGGCACCCCTTTGTCGTCGATCTGCATAACTCTCGGCCGTCAGGCCAAACGCCACTTTTGACGACGCGGAAACGTCGAACGTTAGAACCACGCGGCTTTCAGGGTACAGTCAGGAAGGATGTGAACGGATAGTTCCAAACAATTTCTTCATTTGCGCTATTCAAATGAACGTGGATCTACTTTGCCTTTTGAAAATTAAGTATCACTTAATTCTCTCTCCTCAAACTCATTTTATGATCTAGACTAAATATTATCACACTCTTTATGTTCATCGATAAACTTTTAAGGATACTAAAGTTTGTCGTAAATATTATGAAGACTTAAAAGCTTATAACTCTGCACTGTATATCCTAAACAACCTCCCATAAAATACAATACATTTTCTGTTAGCTAGAAATAACTTTTAACTACACAACATCTAATTAACATCGTCGCTGTTCAGACAACACTAACAAATTAATTGAGGCACACCGTTCGTTCCCACGAATAAGCTCCAGTCTCGCCTTGAAAACCATCTATCTATAATTACAGTTACGTAAAAGCCTGCCATTGAGTCCAATCAAGACGATCAGATCGATGAATCTCATCTGTAACCGGTCCACATCTCGATTTAGCTTTCCCGTGAGCTACGGCATCGCGAGGCTCTGATATGAAATCACGATGTCAATCGAATGGAACAGAACCGTCGAAGATAAGTTATCGGCGTCGATCACTCGCGTGACCGCGAAGATAGCCAAGCGAGCCAATGAATCATGTCAATTATATATTGTTTATGATCCGTTCCAGGGTTCAACGGATCCGAAAATCTGATCGGATCGTTGCGCCACGGCTAACAGTCACGGTTCGTATCGCGGGCACAGTCCGCACAGTAGCGGACGAAACCGGGGAACAACGGCAACAGGCCTAAGCTCGTTGTCAAGCCCGCTGATAATTGGGTGAGTAAAACGACACGACACGGTTCCTTTCGGGAGAGAGCACACCGTGCCGCGTTGCTGCTGCTGCTGCTGGATCGCGTTGGTTTCAAGGCCCGGAGCCTGTTGTCGTAAAGAGTGGCTGCCACCATCAAGAGTTCTCAGTCAGGGCCTCGTCCGAACAATAAATCTGGCCGTTTGGTGGGTAATTGGGTTCACTCGGTGAGATCAATCCGATACTGTCTGCCTCGTGTCCGTCTGTCCATCCATTCGCCGCTTTTGCCTCTCTTCTCCTTTCGTCCTCGTTCCCGTCTTCTTTCTCTGTGTCCACCGTCCCCTGTACCTCCCCAGTTCTCGCGCACGCTGCGCTCCCTCTTCTACGTAAAACCTCGTCACCCAAACCACGTAAAACGTTGAATGCCGCTGAAGGAATTCCGGGCGGCTGTCACCGACCGCTCCTCGCGATTGTTTAATTATTTTTATTGCTCGGGGCGCTGGCCCTTGAACAGGTAAAGAGCCTCGAGTTCGTGGTCTGCCTCATTCTGATTAGAGGATGCTGATTCAGCGCCAGGGTTTAACGATTTCGCTCGTGTTTACAGTTTCACAATTCGTTGGAGATTTCGTAATACATATTGAAATTACTGGGATCGCGATTTGCGCAGCTTCATGTTGTTGGAAGCAAGGCCAGGTACATGTTGAATATAAGGTATCTTGAATCGTTTGTTCGAGCAGATCAGCGAGACGCGTGTTCCGCAGAAAGCAGAGGCACAAAGGTCCGCGACGCAAGGCCCGCTTGTTATGCGCCGCTTTCATTCGAATCGAGCGAAGATCGTGTCGTATGCAAAACGTCGAATTTCCAAGGTTTCTTCTCTCTTCAAGGGCCTCGCGGCCACTCGAGACTTCGCAAAGACCTGCCGATCTGTGGGAGTCAGTCCGAGTCTGGCTATAAATCTGAATAATAAATGAGTCCCGACGGCCTCTAAGAAGTCTCCGACTCAGCGAGAAGACATTGCTGAGGGTTTAAAAGATGAATTTACGAGTATACCGCACATGAAATCCGGCTACCAAATGAAAAAGAACCATGCTTGACTATCTTCCTTCTTCCCTTCTCGTACAGAAAAAAGAATTATCGAGATGAAGGGCAGGTACCTATCGATGACGTGATATGGCCTAGTTCTTCCATTTTAAAGTGTTTAAAACAAATATTAAACGTTCTCTTAGTATAAATTGAATAAAATATATTTCGCATGTAATATTTAATTAATTTGCTGTAAAATAAATTGACTCTTCGGGTACTTTCAAATTCAAATGAATTTCTGGCTTATTTTATTGTTGAATCCCACTGTATTTCAGGAAATAATTCTTTCCCCTGTTATCGAACATCAGTTTCGTTACGTACAGAAACCACAGACTCGGAAGCTTTCATTCTTACTTCGTTATCTTTCCTACCTCTGTTCTTGCTGTATGTAACCGATGTTAAATGAATGACCACCGATTCTGAGAATTCTCGGAATTCCTGGCAACCGGCGAAAGGCTTTCCTTCTCGGAGGATTCCCGGCAAGTTTTAAATCTGTCTGGTGGAACTACAACAACGCCTTCTGTGGAAAAAGAAACCGCGCCGACACCTGCCTTTGTCGGAGTGGGCGTGGAGGGATGTACGAATTTATTTATGCCTCGCGCACGGACCTCCCCTAATGAATTTTTCGTCCACGGTGTGAAATTTTCGTCGATTCCGTAATTGGCTCATCTATCTTCCCCGTTAAAAATCGGCAAAGCCAAAAAGCAGCCGCGTCCCACCGTGTTCCACCTTCCTCGAGACTCGCCCTCGCTCTTTACGCTGTTGCTGGCTCGACCCTCGTAGATCGTAATTAACCCTTTGTGTTGGAAGTGTAAGAATATCGGACTCTCACGGAAAAAAATTGCCTCGAGCTCGAGTAATTTCGAGAGGCTCATTAGTCTCGTTCTCATCAGCGGCGCAATCGTTTTTTAGCCATCCCAGTTTCACGAAATAATTATTCTAAGGAATGTGCGCTAATTTGTTGACGCTTTTACAAACACAGGCAAAATTATGCTTCTTCAACGGGTATACAAGAATTAGACAAAATTAAAAAGCTATTTACACATTGCTTATACGGATCGTTAGAATAACTATAAAATTATCATAATTGTACATTGGGGTTCGAATTTAGTGCAACCAGATACTGAACTGAAATAATTATAATTCAGTATTGATGATATGTTACGTTTCAAGAATCACTCTTTTGTATTAGTGAAATAAAAATTAACATATATTTGAAATAGGTATATGTATTTAACTAATATCTAAGACTAATATCTAGCAACGTTTTTTAAAAGCTTTCAACGAAACCATTTGTACCTTTATACTCGTATCACGTGAATCGATTGGAATTTGTCGATAAGAGTCAAATCCAACTTACGTATACCGAAATTCTTACGGAAATCCGGAAAAGTATTGAACGTGTGTTACGTGATTGGAAGGTTTAAAGGTTTACAATAAAGAAATATGAAGGCGGGATATTTTTCTCTACTAAAAGCGATTTGTGCAAGACGAATTGTAATATATTTATGTACGTACTCTGTTATACATAAGTATAAATTGAATAAAATATATTTCGCATGTAATATTTAATTAATTTGCTGTAAAATAAATTGACTCTTCGGGTACTTTCAAATTCAAATGAATTTCTGGCTTATTTTATTGTTGAATCCCACTGTATTTCAGGAAATAATTCTTTCCCCTGTTATCGAACATCAGTTTCGTTACGTACAGAAACCACAGACTCGGAAGCTTTCATTCTTACTTCGTTATCTTTCCTACCTCTGTTCTTGCTGTATGTAACCGATGTTAAATGAATGACCACCGATTCTGAGAATTCTCGGAATTCCTGGCAACCGGCGAAAGGCTTTCCTTCTCGGAGGATTCCCGGCAAGTTTTAAATCTGTCTGGTGGAACTACAACAACGCCTTCTGTGGAAAAAGAAACCGCGCCGACACCTGCCTTTGTCGGAGTGGGCGTGGAGGGATGTACGAATTTATTTATGCCTCGCGCACGGACCTCCCCTAATGAATTTTTCGTCCACGGTGTGAAATTTTCGTCGATTCCGTAATTGGCTCATCTATCTTCCCCGTTAAAAATCGGCAAAGCCAAAAAGCAGCCGCGTCCCACCGTGTTCCACCTTCCTCGAGACTCGCCCTCGCTCTTTACGCTGTTGCTGGCTCGACCCTCGTAGATCGTAATTAACCCTTTGTGTTGGAAGTGTAAGAATATCGGACTCTCACGGAAAAAAATTGCCTCGAGCTCGAGTAATTTCGAGAGGCTCATTAGTCTCGTTCTCATCAGCGGCGCAATCGTTTTTTAGCCATCCCAGTTTCACGAAATAATTATTCTAAGGAATGTGCGCTAATTTGTTGACGCTTTTACAAACACAGGCAAAATTATGCTTCTTCAACGGGTATACAAGAATTAGACAAAATTAAAAAGCTATTTACACATTGCTTATACGGATCGTTAGAATAACTATAAAATTATCATAATTGTACATTGGGGTTCGAATTTAGTGCAACCAGATACTGAACTGAAATAATTATAATTCAGTATTGATGATATGTTACGTTTCAAGAATCACTCTTTTGTATTAGTGAAATAAAAATTAACATATATTTGAAATAGGTATATGTATTTAACTAATATCTAAGACTAATATCTAGCAACGTTTTTTAAAAGCTTTCAACGAAACCATTTGTACCTTTATACTCGTATCACGTGAATCGATTGGAATTTGTCGATAAGAGTCAAATCCAACTTACGTATACCGAAATTCTTACGGAAATCCGGAAAAGTATTGAACGTGTGTTACGTGATTGGAAGGTTTAAAGGTTTACAATAAAGAAATATGAAGGCGGGATATTTTTCTCTACTAAAAGCAATTTATGCAACACGAATTGTAATATATTTATGTACGTACTCTGTTATACATACTCCTTTTCTTTACTAATTTATTTTACTTAAAGAAACTTGTAATCTAATTGTATTAAGAAACATGTGTACATTTATCGTCATAATATATAAAACAAAATTAACCAAACTATTAATGTTACAATACTTCAGTAATGAAGAGTAGGCAGAAATATTTTATGAACAATTTGTTCTTATTTCCACTCATTTGACGGGAGAAATTGGAATTACATTTTTCATTGCCGTAAGCCTGAAAGGTCGACGACGTTTATGACAAGCGGTATCCAGATGGAGAGCACGCAACGCGCGAGTGGAACGCGCGCCGCTGAGCTTCAAAAGGCGCGAAGGAAGCCGAAGCCTGCGAAGTGTATAAATATGATGGTGTCCGACGATATGGTGGCCACGGATAGCGGGCACGGGTGTTGCTGATCGTGCGGCACGGCGTGCGGCATGAAACTCCTGAAGCCGAGCATCACCGCGCACTTTTGTCTCCCGCCGACAACGGTTACCCACGTAACTCACGTCACCGGTTCGCGATTAGATCTTCCCCGGGCTCGCTTTCTTCCCTTCATTTTGTTCTCAGTTTTGCCGCGGTTTACCAGAAGTTTTCTGTGAGCCAGGAAACACCGGCAGTCGGTTAGTTTCGTATGCGAGACCGCGCAGCTCGTTCGTGCTTCTAGTTATTCATAAACGATCGACGATCTCGTAATACATCGTACACGATCCTTCGCCGCCACCCCCTCCCCTCCCCACCTTTGGCTAAATTCGGCCTCGTATTTTATGGCTGAAAGGTTTCAGGGGACGTGCCTTGAAGCGGCGTGGTGGTACCTCCCATGAATGGGAATCGAACGACACATCGATAGCGGATGAATTGTACAGGCTGATTAAGAATTTCTTAAAATATATATTTTGTTTAGAACAAAAATAAAATGTTACTCCCTTGTCTCCAACTGCGTGGTTTTAAAAGGCGTCATTCAATTTATTTAAACCTTTTCATTGTGCTAGAAAATGTAGAAAATCTTACAAACAAAAATCTCATGACTACAAATACCCACGTAAATATTTTTTACTCGAAATGTGAAATCTAAATGCATCATATTTATTTAATGTGAACCAATTATACTTAATGAACATTTACAAAGCTTAAGCGCTTCCAATAAAACAA
>NW_017159135.1:0-315 GCF_001652005.2 Ceratina calcarata
GTATAGATTTTTTTTTTAAATAACAAATTTTAAATGATATATATAAAGTTATAATTAATATAATAATAATAATAATTATTAAAATTAATTTTGTTTTATAAAAGATGATATATATATTATTTTTTATAAATATATTATTTAAATTAATTTTAAAAAAATTAATTAAATAAATAATAGTTAATGTAAATATAGATGATAAAAAAAAAATAATTAAATTATTTTTTTTTAATGGAATATTTAATGTTCTAGTAAAATAAATAAATATAATTATTAATCCTCTAATAAATGTAATTATAATTATTATTGGTATTAAAG
>NW_017159135.1:338-535 GCF_001652005.2 Ceratina calcarata
CGCAAATTTCACTCCTTCTCCAATCAATCCCGGAAACGGAAGTCCTTATTAATGATATTGTAAATATTAATAAATATAATAATTTTTTAATAAGATTAATTTTTTCATTTATAGTTTTAAATATTATTAAAGTTATTATAATATTTGTTAGTCGGCACTATGCATGTGTGCGTGCAGCAAGCTCTCTGATATGTTAG
>NW_017159136.1:0-792 GCF_001652005.2 Ceratina calcarata
ATGTTAGATGACTCACCTTGTATAATACTAAAAAAATTTTAAATTCTGTAAATTTATTAAAAAAATTATAGTGTCATGAAATTCGTGTCGAAAATTGTCCAAGTTTCAGTCAGAGAAAACGACCTTGTTCGATGCTTTTCAAGCTTCTCAACGCGCAATTTTACAAATTATCGAGTATTTTCTCTGATTTACCCCCGATTACGCTTTTATGCTGTTCCAGGGTTTCGGTGTTTCAGCTAAAAGCACAGCGGACTGTAAATACGCTGACCCAATGACGACGGTATGCTTCCACCAAGCTGACATTGGAGAGTACATCAGATCAGAAGACTCCCTAATATAGCAATTTGGACAGATACATCTTATATTTAATTTTTAAGCTCGTAGGAAATAAAATATTATTTAAATAAAACTGTGTTATTGAGACTATATCCAAAAATCTGAACGTTTATTTTAGAGCCACCGTACGACGTGATAATTCTTTTTCCCCACTCTGAGCAAAGACACATTGTTGCTCAATATATGCACGCCAGGAACGATAACTTCCTCAGTGTTCGTGATCTTTTGATAATTAATGTAAAAACCACCAGCCTCGATGATCCTCCTCGCGTCGTGATCGCTTTTAAAACAATTCGCCTTCTTCGCTAATTCGTAAACATTGATACCTGGCTCAGCGAGAAGTTCGACCACTGCCGCGCCGTCTAGTATCTGTATCAGTTCGTTCACGTTCATTCTAGCTAGATTCTCGATAGACTTATCGTAAAGAACGGCCGAAGCCCTCTTCGCCGCAGTCAC
>NW_017159136.1:2770-3453 GCF_001652005.2 Ceratina calcarata
AAAATCTCATTTTTTGTTTGTGTTTAAATTACTTTATAACCCCATTAATGTAGGATTATATAATCACATTACTTCTTATGGGAAAGGTTGGTTTGGTATATATCCTACTCGGTATGAGTCCAAACATCAGGAATGGATTGAGGTCGTATTTTATTGTAAAATAGTTTGTTTTACAATTTTTTGGGTCTCTGAGTTAAGTTGATATAATCATACCTTCTTGTTTGATTATCAAACATGGATATTTGGATTTGCATTTAGTTACGACGAGATGATTGAACGATGTTAAACTAAAAGAGACTTACTGGAGTTCTCGTTTAGAAAGAATTCAGGAATTTACGACGATAATTCTGTTAATTTCGCAACGATAGTAAAAACAATAAACTTATTTTAGAGAGGAACGCAGTAGCTTTTTACGATACGCTATACGTGTCTCTATAATAATGGGGAAACAAGTGGGAAGGCTTAATGGATGGTGTGGCACCGTCACGGGTTTTCCGCAATTTTTCTCCTTCATGCTGCTCGTTTAAATAATTATTAGACAGCTCCACGGGCACGTAAGGACTTTCTACCGTCAAAAGTAAAAATCCTGTTAAACCGACGATTTTATCTTCGAGGAAACGAGTAAATTCCTCTTCCCTAGTTTTAGTTAAAAGACGTATGCTACTTCCGTTATTGATTAAAAT
>NW_017159137.1:0-237 GCF_001652005.2 Ceratina calcarata
AATAATACTAATAAGCTAAACGTTACCATGCATCGAATTTCTCACAGTCGACATGGAAAATAATCAAACATCTAGAATAATATTACTCCCTAACTAATTATCTACGGTAATCAATGGTAAAATTTGCGAATGACTACCGATGTCTCGAAAACGAGATGGTCAATCGATTCAAGGTTTATCGAACATATTCTTTGGACTGTATTAACCGTGAACAAAATTTCAAACAATTTTGAATGC
>NW_017159138.1:0-237 GCF_001652005.2 Ceratina calcarata
AATTTGTTACATAATTAAAAAAATATAAATAAGATTCTATTTTTAGTTTAGATGAAATTATATTTTATTGATATTTAATTAAATGTTTGATAATAAAATGAAAGACAATTTTGATTGGATTATAAATAAATTAAAGTGTTTGTTATAGCAAATGTGGTAATAATTATACCAGAGATGACCTTTTCATCTTTTTAAATTTTATTAACAATAATAATAATCAGAGGTCGTTTAAATTAT
>NW_017159139.1:0-237 GCF_001652005.2 Ceratina calcarata
GTTAGCCAGTCGTAATAAAAAATAGGAAAGAACTTAAATCCTCAAAAATGACCTTCCCGCACGTTCTTGCCATAAACTGTCCCGACGAAGCCTCCAATTTTTAACATTGTTGTTCCTTCGAACGGAACATGCTCCCCCCGTTGAGGGACTTGTCGCTCAAGATGTTTTGATATCTTGTCCACCCGCGAATGGCTCGTATGTCTGGACCCTGTTAATGTTCGGGTCGGTCCTCTTGTA
>NW_017159140.1:0-237 GCF_001652005.2 Ceratina calcarata
ATATCGATGGACTCCGAAGGACGTATATTTACGCCCGTCGTAGTGAAAGGGTTAATGTTAGATGTATAAGAGTATTTAAAGACCTCTCTGATTATTGTCGCCACTCTTGTTGCTCTGTCCTGCTTCCTGACTCATTTTGAATTTTCCTGTTAATAATAAAATATACTCTCATTATTGTATGTATGATATTCATTAATTCGTACCACAAATTAACGAATTTTATTCATAATTTCGCGC
>NW_017159141.1:0-237 GCF_001652005.2 Ceratina calcarata
CCAAAGTAACAAGACAGTAAGTAGTAATCTATATACTTCTATTATCAATATGGAACATCAAAAATTAAATGTGCTATGGTTTTCAACAGCTTGTTTGTGTCAAATATCAAATGTGGAACAAAGCGTGATGAACTGAGGGCAGCTATTCCAGGTTGTCTGACTATTAAAATGTTGGAACCATATTCAGAACAATCTAGGTATTTGTCAAACATCTACAATTGGTACTGGTATCATATA
>NW_017159142.1:0-237 GCF_001652005.2 Ceratina calcarata
ATCGAGTGATACTCGGATTGAAAGGAAACCTCCCCGAAGGGCAATTAAAGCTTTACTCTTTTACCTCGTTGCCCTGATTACCATAACCAGACCGTAGCTGGTACAAGTAGGTATCATTATGATACGTCGAAGCGTAATGTCGATCTCTCGTCGATACCCTAAGTCACTTAGGATTCCAAACATTAAAATATAGTTCTCTCAGTCTCTAAAATCCTTAAGAAATTTCTTTATATAAAC
>NW_017159143.1:0-237 GCF_001652005.2 Ceratina calcarata
ATAATAATCAGGCTGCTCCATGTTACGTTGAAAAAAAAAAAAAACTAAGAAGTTTGATTCTATTTTTTACGATGATTTCATTGTATACGCCCGAGTTACGTTTTGTGTTGTTCGTTGGGAAATGCGTATACCAGAAAGGATATTTTTGATACTTTCATAAAAGGAAGAGTTGGATATATAAAAGTTTTAACAAACGGATTTTTAGTAGTAACGCTGTTGACGCTGTAATAATAACAG
>NW_017159144.1:0-237 GCF_001652005.2 Ceratina calcarata
GGGATCGTAATAGGGAAGACAATCGAAATTATTGAATCATAAATTAAACTGAATAGTATTTACGTGGGTGTAAATAATGTAAATAACAGTATATATGACAAGCGTATATTATTTTAACATATATTCTTACTTCGTACTTCCTATTTACATTTATCGTACAAGAATAAACAATATCGTATTGTTACGCGTAGTTATTAAATTAATTATAGCGTACGGGCGACGTTTATGTGTCTTGGA
>NW_017159145.1:0-237 GCF_001652005.2 Ceratina calcarata
ACATGATTGCTGTTATATTAAAATTACAATCAGCAATCAACTATTTGTTATTATTGTAATCAGCAATCAACTATTTCTCGTGGGAAATTGTATTCATTGAACAACATCTATATCACACGATTGCTATTATATTAAAATTGCACTCAGTAATCAAGTATTTGTTATAATTACAATCAGCAATCAACTATTTGTTATAATTGAGAATTGAGCAAAGACATATATCTCGAAGTGCAAGAT
>NW_017159146.1:0-237 GCF_001652005.2 Ceratina calcarata
ACAGAACCATTTAAATCCTCTCATCTCCCACATCATCTCAGCTATCAATCTGCATTTGATACCATTATCCATCACCCTCTCGCCGTTTCTTATCAAAGAACACCGTCCACTCCTAACCATCACCTCTGGATAAAAAATGAAGAGTCAACAGGAACAATGTACAGGGATTAACGACAACAACATCGATTTCATTTCATATATCGGTTTCACATATATATTTATCCATGTAGTCTGAAC
>NW_017159148.1:0-237 GCF_001652005.2 Ceratina calcarata
CCATTGCAGTGGTATCTGAATCAAGACTCCAAGTATGAACGAAACTGGTGCGTCCCGTGAAATCATCTCCAATATAAGCTTCAGGATCCGCTGGCTCCTCAGCTTCTTTGATGGTGCGTCCATGCTTGCCTTTCTTTACGCCCTTTTGTCTAGCTGGAATAGCTCCGAATCTTGCTGAAAGGCGACTAGCAGCTGGATTAAAACACACCGTTCCAGCTCTGCTTCCTTTGCCCGACC
>NW_017159149.1:0-237 GCF_001652005.2 Ceratina calcarata
ATATAATTATCGGTGGTGTGAGAATTGATTCGTTCATCACAACCAGGACATCGCATTGTGACATTCAATTCATGTCGAAGGACATTTTGTAAAAGAATTGATTTATTACAAAGATATATCAAGAACTCTGTCACGTCTTGTTGCATTGGTAGTATAAAATTTTCACCAGTGAATCGTTTTAATGCTAGTACATCGACAGTTTTTTTTGAAACATATTGATTGAAAGAAGTTTTTACA
>NW_017159150.1:0-237 GCF_001652005.2 Ceratina calcarata
GTCGAATCAGCCAACTTTTGACAAAAAATTTCGTTTTTCTTCAATAACTCCTAAATCGTTAGACCTACGGGAAAATTGCATAGGACCTTTCTTGTAGAGAGTGACGAGATCTATAATTTCTGTATAAAATTTTGTCGCTAGCATTAATAGTTCACGAGTTATTGACGAAAAACGAGAAAAGAGTTTTTTGCAAATTACTCATTAACTATTAACGCTAGCGACAAGTTTTTACGTGGA
>NW_017159151.1:0-237 GCF_001652005.2 Ceratina calcarata
TCGAGGCCCACGTCGAGCGCCCCCGACCCCGGGTGCCACCCGCCGTCCCGCCGGTAGTACCGGTCAGCGGAAGGTCCCTGCGCAACGTGGCCCTGCCCGACGGGGGCGAGGTCCAGGTCCCCGTCGGGGCTACGAGCTGGCGGATGAGGCGCCACGGGTAACAGCGGCTCCTCAAATTCCGAAAGGACGGGGAACTACGCTACGTAGGCCCCTGGAAGGAGGACACGTAAGTCAGCA
>NW_017159152.1:0-237 GCF_001652005.2 Ceratina calcarata
GCATTACATGTACAAATAAATGTTGGGATGTATTAAAGAATGGAAATTAGTTAAATTCTAATTAATAAATGAATGGAAACAAATGATGGCATTTTGATTTCACGATACTTGATCAAATGAACAATCCTAGGAGTTTCAATAATTTCTCCTCGCCTCTTCTTTTCAGTAATTTAACGTATATGCTAATGAATGTTACGACGAATTACGGAAAATATGCGATTAAATTTCGCTGGAACG
>NW_017159153.1:0-237 GCF_001652005.2 Ceratina calcarata
TAACAACCCATGATGAAATGAATTTCTTAATTATACCTATTACTTATAATAAAAATTGAATATTAATTACAAATAGAATGAAAATTATGGTGAGGACAATTAAATTGAGAAAATATTTCATGCCGAGTATTCCGTAAGAACCATAGTTAAAATCTTCAAACGGCAAAATACAGCAGTGGTTGTCCCGGCAAATGTGCACGGTCGGACTGAAAAACGCCGCGCCGCACTGCACCGCAC
>NW_017159154.1:0-237 GCF_001652005.2 Ceratina calcarata
TGATGTTATATCATGAAGGTTTTATTTTTGTTTCTTGTTCCTTTCTCCTTAAGTAATTCTTTTTTTCACTTGCTTTTTTCTTTCTTGTATTAAATAATTTATGAAAGAATCCAATAATTTTTTTATTTGTCGCTGTTTGCGTGTTGTTATAATTCCCATCTACTTTTTTACCCCCGATTTTGCTCCGGAAAATATGGTTGCCATACGTATAATTATTTAAAATATTCTTCACTATCC
>NW_017159155.1:0-237 GCF_001652005.2 Ceratina calcarata
TTAAGAAGTAGTGAAACTATATCTCGATCTCTAATCAAGGGTTTCGTTTCTCTCTCGCACACCGTATTGCGACTCTGTCGCCCATGCGATGACGTACTTTTACGTACTCCATCGTCATAGTCTCTCTTAACTTCCAACAGTCGTTGCATTTCGAACGAAGACTCACATTCATTGAAACTACCCTAAGGAGATGTGCTACAGGTACAGAGGTGGAAAGATCGAAGCATAATTCGTAAC
>NW_017159156.1:0-237 GCF_001652005.2 Ceratina calcarata
AAATACGTTTATAAATAATGAACATAATAATTATGTCAACGATGTCAGTAACATATAATATCTATACTTAATTATTTATACTATTACTTATGTTGCGAGAAAAAAGGAAAGCGGGAGAAGGACTAAGGTGGTGGTGGTAGGAAACGGTTTGAAGGGAAAGCATCCAGTAAATAGCGACTACCTGCTAGTGATGGGCACTATCGACTAATTTAAAGTATCGACTACCTAGGGAATAAT
>NW_017159157.1:0-237 GCF_001652005.2 Ceratina calcarata
AAAAAAAATCAACACTATTCATTTTTCTTACGTGTTTATTTGCAGAATAAATAAATTAACGTGTTCAAAAATTCCCGATCGATGTGTTTAACAAAAGAATTATGTTCTTTATTGTGTAACAATTTTGCGATACATTATTGAACATATTATAATTGATATTTTGTAGCCATGTCTTTTGCAGCAATAATAGCAACACAACGATGAAGCATGGATTCGATTAATTGAGTGATGTAGTCG
>NW_017159159.1:0-237 GCF_001652005.2 Ceratina calcarata
AAAATAACATTAACATACAGATTTGGTAGAAAGTTTCGAACAGATATTCCTATGAGAAGCGAATGGAAAAACGGAAAACCATACAAATACAAGGACTGGAATACATGGTTCACTGACGGAAGCAAAAACGACAAAGGGGAAACAGGCTGCGCCTGGGTCCCCGAAGAATTAACAAACGGCAATTCGGAATACCTAGGCAGATTCGCCACGGTCTATCAAGCCGAAGTCATAGCAATC
>NW_017159160.1:0-237 GCF_001652005.2 Ceratina calcarata
AAAAAATGCTCATTTCATATAGAAGTTTTCGAGCGACATCATCTATCAAGACGCGAACCTACCATAAAAAAAGTACGCAGCGATTACTTGTCTCCAGTCTTCACCACTACGCTGCCGCCGTCCTTGGAAACTCGTCTTCCGTCTCCGTACATATGTATAGTTGAAAAGCATTGAGTAAAATGAATATTCTTAAAGGGTTATTAGTTAGTTATTTCGCATTCGACACCCCCTATTCAC
>NW_017159161.1:0-237 GCF_001652005.2 Ceratina calcarata
GGACGAAAATCACGATAGTCCGACGGCCGGACATGGGAGCATCGCACGTACGATCGCTCGACTAGCCCAACGATACTATTGGCCTGGTATGTTTCGACAGACCGTAGACTATGTCCGGGCCTGCCCTGTGTGCCAGGCCTATAAGGCGTCATAGCAGAAAACGGCCGGGAAGCTCCTTACGCACGTAGCCGAGGAACCGTGGCAAACGGTCAGCGTCGATCTAGTCGGGCCATTGCC
>NW_017159162.1:0-237 GCF_001652005.2 Ceratina calcarata
AGAAGAAGCAAAATCACTCACCGAGAACTTCGACTGGAAAACTTGGAAATAATAATAACTGGCAGGTCCTGAAGAATGAAACAACCAGACGAAAGAGAACCTGAGAAACGAAACAGCGATACGTAAATAATAATAAATAACAAATATATACAAGGCAAACAGAGACGTTAAGATGAAACAGCAAAACGGGGTAAACCATTTACCAGGAACTTCGATCAAAACTCGGAAATAACAACC
>NW_017159163.1:0-237 GCF_001652005.2 Ceratina calcarata
AATAAGGAATGAATACTCGTTTTAAATTAGCTAATTAATATTCATCTTCCGTTTCGCAATTCTGTTTAGCGGAGCAGAAGCAATAACTTTGCCTAACAAAGTGTTATTTAGAAGTTGACCCTAAAGATTGACACACGTGTAAAGGAAACTGGCAGTAGTACAAACAAACGAATGGTGCGACAGCGGCGGCGGCGGCGTTCAAAGTTATTAAGAGAAGAAATAAAGGGGTTTGACTTG
>NW_017159165.1:0-237 GCF_001652005.2 Ceratina calcarata
TCCAATCTTCTTCCTCACTGGTGTCGTTGTAACCGAGGCGGCTGATAATGTGCCGGTACAGCCGACCATTCCGAACGCAGTACTCGGGTTGTGAGTCGGGATTGGCCAAGACTAGTTTTTTGGTTTCATTGTACCATCGGCACGCTTGTCGGACGGCGGCGGCCATGGTCTTTCCCCTAGACAGGGCGTCGGCAACGAAGTTTTCAATGCCTCGTCTGTATCGGACTTCGTAATCGT
>NW_017159166.1:0-237 GCF_001652005.2 Ceratina calcarata
TTTATTATCACTACTAGTTTCAGACATTTTCTTAAAATGGTAATGCTATAATTCTAAATACTTAATACAATTATTATAAATAATAGTGAAGAAAAACAAACGTAATAAATTGCAAGTACTTAGATTAATTGTTATAAATAATACAGAAGAAAAGCACACGTAAAAACTTTAGAGCACTCGTAGCATGTTTGAATATCAAAGCAAGAGTGACTCCTCTCGTTAAGGCATCGCTTAAGC
>NW_017159167.1:0-237 GCF_001652005.2 Ceratina calcarata
TAGATAAGTGTTAAGGAACAAAAAATCCCAAAAGTCCAGAGGGCTTGTTGAGGAGATTAGCTGTAGTTGGAAGAATGACCGGATCGGAAGAAGACGGTAGCGACACCTGGTTGTCGGAGGTAGAGGGAACTCACGCTGATGGAAAAGTGGCCGCAGAGATTGAAGGAATAAATAAGAAGATTGCCATTAGGCTCGAAAAATAAGCAGCATGCCAGATGTGGCAGGGAGCAGAGAAAA
>NW_017159168.1:0-237 GCF_001652005.2 Ceratina calcarata
TGTTTTTTCAGCTATTCAAAACGCAGTCAGACGGGTCACCGTTCTTCACAGGCCAATATCTAAAATACATGATTCAGAAGGTGTGTATTTTCTCCATAATCTATTTCTAAAGACTATTCTGTTCTCTAAAGAATTTCAATTTTATAAATGATGTAAGAACCAATATATCTCTCCAGGTTCGTGGATTAATCGTATGTATAATACTTCTGTTTACAGACGAAAATACTCTAGATTCAA
>NW_017159170.1:0-237 GCF_001652005.2 Ceratina calcarata
TGTATTTCATTATATTATTTATTAATTCTTAATTATCTTTATATTTTGCAGAAGATCAACCAAGGAAAGAGCAAATATAATTCGAAGATTATTATTTCAAATGATGTAGGAAAACATTAAATTTCTTCCTGCACTATTCGAAATAGTACTCTTTGAATTGTATCCGCTCTTTTCCTGGTTGATCTTATATAGTACGGTTAAGGTTACGATATATACGTATACACGCACACATATGAC
>NW_017159171.1:0-237 GCF_001652005.2 Ceratina calcarata
CACGACGCGTCCAGACAGATAGACAGAGTCACGCGACCACCCACCCTCCGATTCCTCGCGATCCCCAGTCTCGATCTCCCGAGACAAAGGAAAGAAAATGGCGCCTCTCGACGTCCACGTGCACGCCCAGAGGTTAAGTCGTTCGTACAAGTCGAATTCCGGCCTAGTTTCGCCGGAATCAGTTCTCGCACTCTACACTTTTCACTTTTCACTGTTGACTGTTCACTTTTTTCACGA
>NW_017159172.1:0-237 GCF_001652005.2 Ceratina calcarata
AAATGTAAGTGACAAACGTATGGTAGCAAGCGCAAATATCTCAGAGCGCCACTGTCCATGCGTCGGAGAGAAACGGCGGACGAAGACAGTTAAAGACCGGTGTTCAGTACGAGGCCAAGCTAGGCATCAGCGTGATCTCATGACTTTGTACAATTTTGATATGAATAAACTAATCCCGCCGTCGAAAGGAAGAGCCTGGAGTGAGAGAATAGTATGTTTTGATTAATTTAGTAAATG
>NW_017159173.1:0-237 GCF_001652005.2 Ceratina calcarata
AAAACTGTAATCGATAGAGGTTTGAAATTTTGTATACTCTTTCAGACACTTGAGTGTCCTTTTCCTGGAATACGAGTGTAAAAATATGATTTCCTCAAAAGTTATTGACAATTTTAGATTCAGATGAATTTCGTGTTCGATTAAAATTTGTAAGGAAACTATTGGAGATAGATAGGTGCCGCCGCTGACTTTTTTGTAGATAATTTAATAGTGAACAACTTTTGTTCACAACTTTTT
>NW_017159174.1:0-237 GCF_001652005.2 Ceratina calcarata
GCTCAGTCGCCATCGTCTCCTCCTGGCGGGCCGCACCCTGCGCCTTAATGTTTTTGCCCCCTCCTCCACTCCGCCCCGCCTTTCGCTTGGGTGGGGTGCCCATCCGATGGTTGGATGGGCGGCCCAAATCCGCGCATCTGGCCCAGGTCAATTGACGCCATGGCTTTCGCCTTAACCTTCTTTACGGCCCCCCGGGGCCTTGACCTGGGCCCTCTTCTTGGGAGCCTTTTTCTTCCC
>NW_017159175.1:0-237 GCF_001652005.2 Ceratina calcarata
CATTGCAATACAAAATTGCTGGTTTAATTAAAGATTTACAAAATATACCTAGCCAAGTATTTGGTGAGCATCAAGATTATGCCTCGCTGAAGTATTTTTGTGATGGAACGTCAAAAAAAGGCGAGGCAACTCTTGTCCCCCATTACGAACGGCAGGATTTTATTCCAATATGGGAAAGGCATTGAAACGCGTTATAGATAATGCCGAAAGTTTATTGTACGACTTTACCAGCAATTC
>NW_017159176.1:0-237 GCF_001652005.2 Ceratina calcarata
AGACGTGACTTCACTCCTGACGCCTATGTCAGTAAGCGACACAGCGCCAGGCGAAACCATCCTCACATCCCTTGTTGACAGCCCTGAGGCCCCAGCCAAGCCCTCCCAGCTCTCCAAATCCCCCACTTGCTCCGTAGAGCCATCCCCCCCCCTAAACCCCGTTTTTTAAGAATCTTCTTATCTTCCATGTTGAGTCCCACGAAAGGAAGCCGGACGCTTACACCAGTCACCCCAGGC
>NW_017159177.1:0-237 GCF_001652005.2 Ceratina calcarata
TGGTCCAGGCAATGCTGGCGGCCGAGCGGGCCCGAGAAGCGGCGGACCCTGCTCGACGGAGGAGGCGGGGGAGGAGGGCCCTCCCCTCCTCCACTTAGGGGGCGGCGTCCCCCCACAATCACCAGTGGGGCTGTAGTTTGGCCAAACTGGGGCCACCGATGTGCGCTGGCCGGGAGGTATTTGGGAGGAGACACGTTACGCCCCACCCCGCTACGTCGTACTCGGGGCTATTACCTC
>NW_017159178.1:0-237 GCF_001652005.2 Ceratina calcarata
AAATATTGTCCCAGAAAAAGTGTTAAAGCCGAAAAGGGGTGATTCTGTAGGCGTTTCTGGACAACAATTTCCTTGGGCAAAATGCAAAGTGAGGCGTAGTTTTTGAGTCATTAACGAAAAATAATGACCAATAAGAGCACGCGTAGGGCCTACATTTAGCCACGGAAATATAACGCTTGGGCGTTGAGCGCGGGCCCTACGCGTGCTCTCATTGGTCATAGTTTTTCATTAATAATT
>NW_017159179.1:0-237 GCF_001652005.2 Ceratina calcarata
ATTCGTTTTGTCTTATACATTGAAGAATCGAATAGTTTTAACATGTCCGTTGTTACAGGGAAGTCCATACATGTTTTTTTAGTACTTCTTAAGGGTAATTTTATTCTGGTTATTGCACAGACAGTTTCTGGCTTCAAAGAATTTCTGTCTAACGTTTGTACCTCACGGACCATTGAAAAAAGACGTTCGATTTCCGCATTCGAATGCGGAAGACACAGACATATATTGGCTAGTTTC
>NW_017159180.1:0-1596 GCF_001652005.2 Ceratina calcarata
GTGTGTCACATGTTCCGATACGCTGATGTACAATATAACACGTATATATTCAACACGCCTCTCCTTACGTTTATATTGTACATCTTTTACATCTCTCATTTTACATTCAACAGATTTCTTTTGTGACGGAGCATATTTCCTCCGTCCCCGCGTGAACGCGCAACCGGCCCGACGCGGCAAGCTCTCGGAGCGGACGCTAGGCGGCGTCGCCCGAGCCGGCCTTCGCGCGGCCGAGATACGACGCGGCGAGACTCCCCGCGATTGCGACGCGTGCCTTAATAAGGGCGGCCCGAGCCGACGGTAAGCACTTCTATTACTGNATATATATATTTCTACTTAATGTTAATACAAGAAAAAAATAAACCACATGTTTTACCATTCTAACCAGAACACAGAATAAGCGAGTCGGCCGCTGCCGATCGAGCGTCGATCATACTATACTATACTATACCCCTCAGTGGGGGTACGCACTTGTGTGCGTACGTGTGTCGCATGTTCCGACACGCTGACGTACAATATAACACGTATATATTCAACACGCCTCCTTACGTTTATATTGTACATCTTTCACATCTCTCATTTTACATTCAACAGATTTCTATATTTAGTGAACTTATCTTTGCATAGCGCCTTTGTGAAAATATCTGCTATATTTTCAGTTGAATCGATTTTTACAATTTCAACTTCTCTTTCTTTCACACTCTCATGCACAAAATGATAATGTATTTCAACATGCTTCGAATTCTTTGTAAAATTTCCACAATTTGCTATGTTAATCGCGCCTGTATTATCCTCATAAACTTTAATTGGATTATTTATTTTTACATCAAAAATGTTTATCAACTCTTTTATAAACTTGAGTTCACTCACAGCCTCTGACAAAGCTACATATTCTGCATACGTCGACGCTTTTGTCACACTCTTTTGTTTTCGCGATTTCCATTCAATCACATTACCAAAAACTCTAATCACATAACCAGATGTGGACTTTCTATCAGTGTTATCGCCAGCCCAATCTGCGTCTACATAGCAATCAATTACATCGCAATTCTCATTTCTTTTATATTTTAAACTTAATTCTTTCGTCGCATACAAATACTTTAATATTCGCAACGCATACTTCCAGTGTGTTTCTGTGTAGCAGTTTTGAAACCTACTCAAGTAATTAACGCTGTAACTAATATCTGGTCGAGTACCAGAACTTATATATAATAACGCACCAATCATATTTCTATATTTTATATTTGGTTCACAGTCATCAGATCTTTCAACTTTTAAATTAGTTTCCATGGGAGTATTATATAATTTACTGTTTTTTATTTGAAATTTAGTTGCTAAAGATTCTATATATTTCTCTTGACTTAAATCCATTTTACCATTTTTATGATCATAATTAATGTTAATCCCAAGATATTCTTTTATTTCTCCTAAATCTTTCATTTTGAATCTTTTAGATAATAATCTTTTTGTATTTTGTATTAATTCTATGTTCTTACTACATATTAATAAATCGTCAACATATATGAGAATATAAATAATATCCTTTCCTTCTCTGTTAACATACAAGCATAAATCTATATTACTTCTCTTAAAGCC
>NW_017159182.1:0-237 GCF_001652005.2 Ceratina calcarata
TCCAAGGATTTTACGTTTGGAAGTTTGACGAAGATTTAGAGAATTCTTGGTTTCCGGGATGGTAATTATTATGTCCCGTGAAATTTAGGCCCGTGACGGGGCGAACGTCGTTTTCCTGGATCTCGGCTCACCCGAGGCTGGCATGAATCATTTGGCGCACGCTAGCGTTCGAATAAATATGTCGCCCATTAATTCGTTATTGAAGGGAAATTGCCGAGGCGGCGCAACGCCCACGAA
>NW_017159183.1:0-237 GCF_001652005.2 Ceratina calcarata
ATTGTTATTCATAATAACGCACGAACAACAATTTCCTTGCATTGTTATTCATGTATTTTGTAAAACGCGTCGTACTGAGCGGAGCGGTTGTTCAAATGCGTGAAAGGCCTGTCGGCCGAATCCGAGCCAACGCTCCCGAGTCGGAGACCGAGTCGACCGAACGCTCTGATTGGTCCGTGTTGTTTTGTTAATAACTCGGTAACCAAGCCCCATTTCGTATTTTGCCAAAGAAAATTG
>NW_017159184.1:0-237 GCF_001652005.2 Ceratina calcarata
AATTGAATAATTTCTTTAAAACATATGTTGATTTTTAACAGAATTATGAAATGTATACAAATACTAATTCCTTCCCCAACATTATTTTGTAACAGCATCCGTTTTTAGAGAAGAGAAAATTGCCCAACAGATGGGATAAATGCGTAAGCAGTAATGGCGATTATTTCCCAAAATAAAATCTTTAAAAAAGGTGTCTAAACTTATTTATGCACCTAATGCACAATATAAAATAGGCAC
>NW_017159186.1:0-237 GCF_001652005.2 Ceratina calcarata
CCGCAGACTTTGCCAGACACGATTAATTAATCGCGTTACAAGAGCTAGGACAGCTGGTTTCAGGAGCGTGGACCTTATCCTGTTTAATACGCGACAGAGGGTTCGCCGAATTTATGTGGTTTAATGTTTGATTAATTCCGCCGACTCGACGTTCCCTCGTTCGGACCCGACAAGGTCGTCGTTGAATTTTAGAACTTCATTAATTAGCGATTACTTTAGATCGGCCAGGTAAATACC
>NW_017159187.1:0-237 GCF_001652005.2 Ceratina calcarata
AGACGTTAAAAAACAAGAAAGTATAGATTCAGTAGTTAAGGACAAACGTAAAAAGTAAGAATGTTTTCATAAGATAGATTTGGAGTGTTTGCCATTGAGTTGAGTATGTCAATATTGCTATATTAGTTTATCACGAATAACGTACTCTGAAGAACTGCTTATTTGCATTTTAGTTGTCATTATAATTACTTGGTATAAAGAATCGAGGATTAATAATTAAAACAAGGTAGGAACAGA
>NW_017159188.1:0-237 GCF_001652005.2 Ceratina calcarata
CATTAAGGTTGTATGAGTCCTTACATAAAAACAATGACAGGATATTCAAATTTTCACAGTTAGTAGATATAACATTAATAAAACACCATACAAAAATTTTGCAACTCTATTAAAAAGTTATTACATCTTGAATTCTTATGTCAAATGACAAAATTTTGATTTCATTTATAAAAAAATATGAATGACAGAATTTTATAATTTTTTATAATTCTTAATACATGATTTAAGAATATTTTA
>NW_017159189.1:0-237 GCF_001652005.2 Ceratina calcarata
ATATTCGGCACATTTGGATTGTGTCGAAGGTCATGTCGACTTAGGGGAGTTAGGTGGACGTGACGAAAAGGCACACCACGTTTTTGTATTTTGTGTGGACAGCATTAACGCCGAAAACAGGTGGAAACAAATAGTAGCATATTTCCTCACATGAACAAGCGGAATGAAATCGGACGACACCATTTCATTGTTAAAAATGTGTCTGACATGTTTAAGAGAATGCGGAGCGTTAGTGAA
>NW_017159190.1:0-237 GCF_001652005.2 Ceratina calcarata
TTTCATTAATTTTAACTTTTGGTCCTGCCAGCTTAATATTAAGCTAGCAGCGCCAAGATTTTTTTGAAAACGGCAGAAGGTACAAAATCATTATTTGTGGTACAAATTAGTACAAAAGAAGTACTAAATATTGCACTAGGTTCGATATGATTCTGCTGGTTTGGTCCTGCTAGCTTAAGAGAGTATTTTCTACACCATATGGACACTATAAATTTACCCGTATGCTATTTGGATTAA
>NW_017159191.1:0-3258 GCF_001652005.2 Ceratina calcarata
TACTTACTTACTTACTTACTTACTCCGGTGCGAAGCGCGTTGAAAGTGTTGGAAAATAAGAACTCGAAGAAGTACGCCACGTTCGTGGAAACAACTTTCGTGGTCAATAATCCTAATAGCTTCTAAAAGTATACCGCGTAATGTAGTTTCGCTTCAATTTATACGTAGTTGGCTAACAGAGAACAATCTTTCAAAATACAGAAATGTAACGTTGAACATTGGATCGTTGAACGCAGTCATTCGAAAAATAACGGTTCGCTCTGTTAAAAAACGTTTCGAGATCCGCTCAGGTTCCAAAGATAATTCATACGCGTGGGTAATTGTCACGTATAATAATTATACTCTCAGGTGTTACGAGCTCCATACACGCGTTTTACGATTTCCTCGGCAATGGTCGCCTCTCTTCGTTCCCCTGCCCATTATTTTATACCAAAATTGAAACGAACGGCGAACAACCCCTGGCTGGCAAGAATCGCGTGACATTGTTCCAAGCAGCTCGCTGTGCAGTTCGCTCTTTTCTGTCGCTCCACGTCGTTTCCCTCTCGTTTCTTCCACTGCACCAGTTTTATCGTCCACCGAATGATAATGTACCCTCTAAACGAAACCACGTTATCGACCCCCTTCGCGCGAGCGAGATGCATCGATCGCGGTCGCCGATATTTTTTTGTCCCCCGTGTCACAAACTTTTGCCCGTGGAACTCTCCGAAGTCGCTCGAGAGCTCGCAATTTATTACGACAGTTCGCTCGTTCCTATTTCCTCGTGTCTCGATACGTGAGACTCGATCGAATTATGCAAATTTATAATTACGTCGTATTAAAGGAAACAGAACGGAGATCAGATAGTGTGTTCATAAAGTCGAACGCACGCCCGCGCGTATAACTAATTAACTATAGATTCTCGTCAAAAACATCAGAATTATTTGAACCGTCACTACGGTTGTGAGCCGGTCGATGCGATCGAAGATTCGAAATACCGTACGCCCACGCGAGCCGTGGCAGGTGCACGGACGTCGCGCCAGTGAAAATCGTACACGTAGCATGCGTTCCTCTGCCTGCAGGATATCAGGACCGTTTTATAACTGTTACGACAGAAGAGGCAGGACGACATTCCATCGTCGGCCCGATTTGAATGCGACCTCACGGACAAATCCCGATAATTCTTTGCTTGCCGCACCTCTCTCTCTCTCTCTCTCTNATTTGAATGCGACCTCACGGACAAATCCCGATAATTCTTTGCTTGCCGCACCTCTCTCTCTCTCTCTCTCTTTTTTTCCTCTGCATATTTTTTACCCCCACTTTCGCCGGCAAAAAGTTACCGGTCAACTCACCGCTTCATTCGATTCTTTTCCTTCTCCTCTCTTTCTCTGCACGTTTTCTATATCGGCGAAAGAAGCCGGATAGTACGCGAGCTGTACAGCAGGCCAGGAATTTGTCCTGAATTCCAACAGCTACACCTTTCTCACGGAAAATAAGTGTTTTATCGGGCTTCTTGCGGAAAGTATCACCGAGCCTCGCATCGATACGGAAATCGCTTTTCCTCGTGTCCAAATTTATAACCCTCTTCGTTTCTTCTCTTATAAAATTGGTATCGATATTTATTAAGGCGGGCATTCTTCTTTAGAATCTCGAGAATTTGTCAAAATTCTGTCTGACGCTCTTCCTTTATCACCGGCTATAATTTAAGACCGTTGTCGAATATTAGTAGCGAGTAGACCGAGAATTCTGTGCACTGTTCCAAGACAAATTTTTGCGACCAATTTTCCGTCGAGAGTCAATCATAATTAATTTAGAAATGCACGGAACGCGTTTTAGCCTCCGATTTCCACAGGTTTTATTTGTATCCTTCAATCAACGCGAAAGAGTTCTCTCCTCCACGTTAATTCGTGCTGAGGAAATTCGTCCAAACGATTCTCGACGAGTTTCGAGGACGCCACTTGTACTCTGATCTCATTTTTCGCCACACAAATTTTATTCTTGTTCAGCGATTTCGACGTCCCTAGCTTTTCCTCATGATCATGCGGACTGTCTCAAAATTGTTACGTCATAGAAACTCCACTGAACGCATCGTCCAATTTTATGAAATCTTGCATAGCCGAATACACCGCATAAAATCGTACTATGCATTTAACAGATGAACAAAAGTTTCCGATGGTGATTGGTGCAGTGGTCTGGCGAGCCACTGTGAAGGGAACACAGGTGCCCGGCTGAGAACGCGCGGTGAACCAACAGGTTTACGTTCTATAAATGCCGCGAGGAATTACAAGCCCATGGAATGCAAAAGATACTGACGCGGCTGATGTCGTTTCGATTCTGTGTACGACGCACAGAAATTCTGCGTTGCCATTGTCTCCCGCGGTGTACCAGACGACTATTGCCTACCCGGTGCATAGTAATCGCGGCCGTTGCATAATTCCTTTCACTCAGTGGCAATTAAGTCATGAAACTCGCGCCTCGCTCTTTCCGAGGTAAATCAGAGAGAACGAACGAACGTTGCTAAACTGGTACGAGTAACAGCGAGTTCGATTCCAATTGAGAAAAAATTTTAACAGTTATCTGTACGGCTGGGAATTCGTAAGGGCGTATGAACTCCGTGCGGCCTATCGTTCGATTAAATATCGTTGATTAGTGATCGAAAGCCAATATCATCGTTCTCGCCTTTCCAAAACCGTTCGTCAACGGGACATAAATTTCTCTTCTCCGTTTCATAACGTTAAATAACCAATATCTTTCTCCACACCGGTGGCTACTCTCGCGTAGAGCCGAGCGCAAGAATGCAGCCGCGAGAGGAAAGTGCATTCAAACGGAATCTACGCGTACACGAGCGACCACAAGCTTCTATGCACGATCGTGGCTTCGATCACGGCACGTTCGATAATTATATACCTCGGAATCGAATTTTTTTAGAACCGAACGTTACCTTTTCGATTCAGCGTCGCAATTTCTGTTCTCCCAAAGTGGTGCACGCGGTTTGAACGATTTATAGCGTCGAACGGCTACGTTTATCTCGAGACGAATCTGTCGCGCGTGACTTCGTCTCATCTCGCCAGTTTAATCGATGAGGGAACTCGCGGCCCTCTGAAAACTTTCTCGATTCCTTAAATTCCATTATCCGTATCCGTTTATATATTCGATTTCCGTTGCCGCTGCGGATCTGCATTTAAATGCGCACGACGATGTACGCGAATTTATGGCACGCGGTGACTATGAAACAGCGAAGATTCATTGGTCAGTAAATCTTTCTAAGGTCCGTTGTTCTCC
>NW_017159192.1:0-237 GCF_001652005.2 Ceratina calcarata
CGGAGTTCGTCGAAGAGCTACGGGCTCTCCTCACAGAGACAGGCACGGTGTCCTTGGAGTGCAAAGTGGTCGGCGTGCCCACTCCAGTGCTAAGATGGTTCAAAGACGACAAGGAAATCAAGGCTGGCGACGTGTTCGCTTTAACTGCCAACCCCGACGATCCAACCTCCCTTGGCATTTATACCTGCGAGGCAGTCAACTGCATGGGAATCGCTTATTCCTCTTCAAAAGTAATCA
>NW_017159193.1:0-237 GCF_001652005.2 Ceratina calcarata
AGGATTGCCTTCACGAGGTTTCCCCTCTTTCAATCTATAATTTTCAAATGAGAAATAAGATGTTCTATGAGTTTTTTTATATATTTTCATCGGGAACTTTCTTTAGAATTTTTATCAAATTCTATTATAATATGAGAGAGTAAAGCTTCATGAGATGATTTTAACGAATGATTAATCGACTCAAGATTGTGCCAGGAGATTTTCAAGTTGATGTATAATTTTCAATGTGAAGTAAGA
>NW_017159194.1:0-237 GCF_001652005.2 Ceratina calcarata
ACATTCTATTCTTACTAGACCATAACTGGTGTTATAAAATAAGCAAGTAAGGTACCTAAAATAATTGAATACATTGAATGTTGTTTTCATTGTTCCAATTAACCTAGGTACTCACAACTTAGAAATAAACAGTGTTTACAAACATAATAATGATTTGTAATCAATTAATTAGTCTTAATGGGATTAAGTGAATGAATAAAATCTTGAACATGTCAACTGAATTCTATTATTCCACTC
>NW_017159195.1:0-237 GCF_001652005.2 Ceratina calcarata
TTATACTATAAAACATAAAACAAAAAGTGAAATAATACGTACCAAGGAAAAGAATTCGTCCAGATTCTGCATCTCTCCGTAATTAATTTCAACAACTTGAACTGAACGTATGAGCCAGACTGAATCACCGCGCAACCAGAACCAGTCCTCCACCTTGTATATCCCCTCCAAATACCGAAATGACGCACCAACCACCGACCACAGAAACACAAGCAAAGACAAACGAAGACACGCACA
>NW_017159196.1:0-237 GCF_001652005.2 Ceratina calcarata
CTATCTTATTTCTATAGTACAGAGTAGAGTAGTTCTCATTTAGGGCGCTCCCGTCGGTCCTCACTCTTTGTAGCATCATCTGGCACCTTGTGGTCAATTCGAATTTCTTAGAATTTCAGCTTTTGTTATTTACAATTTGTTTTAAATAATACTCGAGCGAGTCAACATAAATGTAGTTTTTCTTAAGATCTACAATTGGAACCTCATTTTTAATTATTCAGCTTCATTATAATTTTA
>NW_017159197.1:0-237 GCF_001652005.2 Ceratina calcarata
TTAATTTTATCATACGGCGCGGTCGGGTCCGGGGTTTCGATCAGGTCCGCGACGACCTCGCTCGGTTCTAAATCTAAATCTTTCGCAACTATATCGGCCATGCGATACTGTTTGGAAATACGCGCGGTACGGAAAGCGGCTTCAACTTTCACGAACCATAACGCCGGGTTACGTTTAATAACCGCGGGTAAAGTACACTGCGCGTTACATGTATCGACGTGGCTACTATCCGCCTCG
>NW_017159198.1:0-237 GCF_001652005.2 Ceratina calcarata
TCCTTGGGTTCCTTGGTTTCTTCGTATTTTGAAAAATGCGAATTTGTGTCTGCTTCAGCTTCCGAACTGTTGGAATTGTTGTGCTCAAGCGGCTCATCATTATTAGTTCTCGTTGCCTGCGTATTCTCCTTATGGAGCAGAGTATGATGTTTGCCCTTGCAGACCTTACAAACATGTTTGCTATAGCAAGAAGACGGAAAATGTCCGCCGTTTAAGCAGTTGAAGCACCGCTTGTGC
>NW_017159199.1:0-237 GCF_001652005.2 Ceratina calcarata
ATTCTCTATCTTATTAACGTAATTAATCAAGTTATCAGTCGCTTCAGACTTATGACCTAAGGTAAGTACAACACAAAAATGAGAAAAATCATCAGTAATCGTCTCATAATATCTCGCTCCATCTAAAGTTTCTGTCTTAAAAGGTCCTGCTATATCTGTATGTAATAGCTCTGCTGTATCTTTAGATCTTGGCATAGTTAATCTCTGAAAGGGAAGTCTATTAGCTTTTCCTTCAAT
>NW_017159200.1:0-237 GCF_001652005.2 Ceratina calcarata
ATTTACCAATAGATGACTTGACTGAAGAAAGTAGAGTCGGCTATGAAGCTGAGAACAAATTTGTGGATAAAGAGTGTCAAGTGGAAATAATGTTCTGTGAAGAAAATTATCCACAAACTAATATACTTGTGTGCAATAGGTACATTTTTAATAGTAGTTTTAACGATGCAGAAATTCAGACGGAAATAACGAAGAGTAAAAATGTGATTAGTGTAATCCCTGTGAAGAAAAATCGTA
>NW_017159201.1:0-237 GCF_001652005.2 Ceratina calcarata
TTAATATTATATTTTCCCAATAATATCGATATAACAATTATATAAAAATCGTAAAGAACGTTACTGTAACACTGCTATAACGTTGCACTGGAACGTATAAATGCACTGTTGTTGGAATATTGCAGCAACATTGTACAGCAATTGCAATCTGACAATGTTGAAGATATGTTGTTGCAACATTGAACGCTGTTGGGGAATTTTCCTGTCTTTCGAAATTTCAAAAAATGCTTCACGTAA
>NW_017159202.1:0-3290 GCF_001652005.2 Ceratina calcarata
ATTTTGGATTCTGAATGAGTAAACGACTCGAAATTCCATTGGCACTGCTAGTAAAGCTTGGGATTGTGACTGGTTAGAGGCGTGAGGAGTAATAGTGGTTTTTACTTCGATTCTTGTGTCCCTCTGGCTGCGAGATCCTTCCACGGTTGAAGACAAATAGAATAGTGGTCTGCGAGGGACGGAACGCGATCAAGGCCATCGCCGTGCTGGAATGCAGCCAAGTTTATACCAGGTATTACCGATATATTGTGTAATTCTGATTGCTCTTAAGAGTGGATGCAACCTCCATGCAAATCCGTTGCGTGCGTTGCGTGTCCCGCGAGATCGTTTGCCAATCCGCGGTCACTTCGATCGCATTCCTGCGTTACGTTGTATTTTATTCAATTTTATATTTTCAACAAAGGCAGGTCTGATTCTAATGAAGGATAAGTTTGATAAAATTTATCGTTTTTTACTGAAACGCAATAAGAATCGACTGTGACCAGAGTTAATACAACCCTTCACCTTGACCATTGATCCTGTTTCTCTCAATTGTGTCATTAATTGGAATTCCAATAATTGAAAAAAAAACCATAATTCTAGTAATTCCCACGGGAAATGAGTCACCCACGTGTGGACAAGCATCAGAATTTTTTGTAAAAACCTCATCGACTTGTATTACGAAACGATAATTAAGCTTTTTCCCAACGACTCCCAGGATAAAATCTAAATGTCCTTTTTTTCTTTTTTTGCCTCTCCCTAAATAAAAAGAGCCTGAAGCATTCTAAGGTCGTTGCATGACGCGAGAATTAGCGTGCAGCGACAAACGCTCGCCGTTCGCGAAAGTAAAAGTTATCGTCGACAGGATCGGCATTATACATAAACGAACGGACCATAAATAATTCCGCATGCTGGGTCTAATCGATCTGGTACCGTGCCGCGGACGGTTGAATCGATATCGTGACGACATTACCAGCCCGGGTAACGGGCCTCTACGCGCAACAAGTACCCGCGTACACTAAAATTTATCTTATCCACTTTCCGCGTTCGAACGTTTCCCAGTCGGTCGAATTATGAAATTGCACACTTTTAGGATGAATTATAATTTGTTTCAAATTAGGTCAGGCTAGGCTAGGCTAAATTACGTTGGGTTAGGTTCCAGTTATTTGATAGAATGTCTCCAAACTGTTAGGTAAAATTAGAATTTGGCCAGGTTAGGTCAGGCTAAGCTAGGCTAGGCTAAGCTAGGCTAGGATAGGCTGTTTCGTCAAGGGGGTACCGGTTGTGTGCTTTTTAGCGATCCAGGTGCCCCACTAGGGGTGAAACGGACGGCCACTGGAGTGGTTTTAGTGGGTGGAAATCCTACATATCTTTGAAAGATTTCCCCTCCGTCATAAAAAAAGGCTAGGCTAGGCTAAGGTAGGCTAGGATAGGCTAGGCTAAGGTAGGCTAGGATAGGCTAGGCTAAGGTAGGTTAGGATAGGCTAGGCTAAGGTAGGCTAGGATAGGCTAGGCTAATCTAGGCTAGGATAGGCTAGGCTAAATTTGGTTAGGTATCCAATTATTTGAAAGATCGTCTCAAAAGAAACAAAACTCCACCTTAGATAGAAGCATGATTCATAGCATCGATCTGATAGCTACCATTAGAAACGGAAATTCGTTCTCCAAGTAAAAAGACGCGGGAAGAAGAAACGTGGGGATAATGGACGTACGCAATTTACACTGGGTGCATGCATATTCACCTGGTCATTTGCCTTTCTAGAGATAATAACGGTAGTAACGGGCGTGCGTTTTCTCCTTCGACGCTGGGTCTTCGTAGAATCGTTAAGCGTAATTGATTAGCGGTCGAATCTAGCCGACGAAATTCAGTAATTCCTCTCTCTGTCGGTGGCTGTCGTAATTACCCCGAGACCCTGCTCGAGATTGACTATAATTACCGGTTTCGGAGTCCGCTGGGCGGATTCCAATCATTTACAAAACCACACCGAGTAGTTCAGTGAAGATCAGGCCTGAATAGCTTTCCTAGGACTCCAGCAAATAATTCAACTACTTATCGCTGGCTGTACGTGTCACTTTCATCCATCGCGCCTTACTTTACAGTAAACTAATTTCCATGAGTTCTCGAATCTACTTCAGAAATCATTAAATGATATGTAGTCACTCTAATTTCAACAGAAATCATTAAGCATTGTATAGAAATTTTTATTGTAACACGCAATCTCCCACGTGAAACTGACGCAATGACTCGGCCGATTGAATTTCGTCGGGAAGGTGAACGCACATAGTAGACCGAGTAACAAATAGTTGGAAATGGTATTCTGCGCATACCGAAGTCAGCGGAGCACTTACGCGCGGCGGCGAGGGCGTTAAAAGGCCGAAGGAAACCCGCGGAACGCCTTTCACCGCTCGTCGAGGAACGGGCCATGCTACGGATCCGCGATCCGATGCGTCTAAACCAACCGGTCCGTTCTCGAATGTGATTCACGATCCAACCAGATCGCCTCCGGGTCCGTCGTTAACCACCGATGGATGAAATCGAAACCGACTCTACTACGAGGATAATAGCACCTTTCTCAAAATTCTTACACTCAGTACTAATATTAAACCAGTAAATAATATAATGGAGTCACAGGAGTAAATGTTAATGATAGGAATTGTTTTTTTGTGATAAAATTTATAATAATAAAGATCATTTTGCATGGAGATCTATTCCTGAGAGATTTCAGACCGATCGACCACTTGTAAGATCGTAGGCGATAGGCAGGAACGAAGGGTCCAGCGTTGGTGATTGTTCGCGAAGGACACTGGCTGTATCCGCGGTCGTCACGACGAGTCATCGGCTCGAAAGTATCATTCCTCGAGCCGTTGTTGATCACCGGTGTAATCCCTCGTCGGAATCGTGCGAACAAGGCTACTCCGCCTTGCACTTTCACGAGTGATCGACGTCGCTGTACCCAATAGAGCAGCTACACGAATTACAGTGAGTCATATTAGGATTTCGAACAATAATCACTATTACAATATAATAAAAGATAGAACAGGAAGGAACCATACTCTGTTCTCTTAAAATGACCCTAAAGTGACACTGATCCTAATGACATTGGACATTCATCTGATCAGGGATACTGCTATCAAAAAAGGTCAAAGGGTCAAATAATTTTTATTTATTATTATTGCACTTCCTTTCTAATTCACTGACACTAACGCAGCTTCAGAAAGTGCGTGTGGCCATCTGATACTAAGACAACACAACAACACAACACAAGACAACACCAGACAACACAAGACAACACAACACAACACACAACACA
>NW_017159203.1:0-237 GCF_001652005.2 Ceratina calcarata
ATGTGACATTCTCCAATTTATAAATAATATGAACGGCATTGCTACTATTACAGCCCAGAGTTCAGCTGACGGCCCGTTTTCTCTAGATTTAAGTAGTTAATACATAGATGGGCAGCAGTCGCCTCGCGCTACGCTAGCCGCTTGCATTGTCGTAGCAAAATTATACATGACGAGGTAATAAATTATTTATTTATTTGTCAATTTTTCTGAGCTCGACACTCCCGAGCTCAGATGGCA
>NW_017159204.1:0-237 GCF_001652005.2 Ceratina calcarata
CCGCAGGTTCGGACATTTGGTTCACGCACTCGGTCGAGCGGCCGGTTGTGCGAAGTTACCATCCGTGGTATTATGCCTGAACGCCTCTAAGGCCGTATCCTTTCTAGTCAGATGCGGCAACGATATCTCTAGGATTCTCGTGTGGGTCGAAAGGCTCAAAACAATGTGACACTGGTAGGTCGTCGCACGGGCCCCAGTTTGCCGTACGGGCGTCTCTGGACTCGTCGTCGGGATCTC
>NW_017159205.1:0-237 GCF_001652005.2 Ceratina calcarata
TAGAATACACAAGTATAAGCAGACAAATACAACCTAATAAGAATAAAAAACGAAACCCCGAACAAAAGCAGAAAAACAAACAAATAACTAGGATATGGTAAAGGATTATTGGCAAGGAGGAAAAACCGTTTATTCAATAAATCTGACAATACAAAGCATAAACTTTTATCGTAAAAACACCGACAAATTGTACAACTAAATATAATGAAATAAAAATAAATAACGAATCTCACATAC
>NW_017159206.1:0-237 GCF_001652005.2 Ceratina calcarata
AAAAAGCGAGCTGCGGGATATCTGGCTACCGGAAGACAGGGAGTCAGAAAATAAGGCGCTCGATGGGATGCTGGCGAATGTCGGACGACAAATATCCAGCGGCCATGAAAAATGGGTGAAAGACCGAGAAAGAATTGCTCGCCGTTTACGATTTTCCAGCGGTGCACTGGGCGTCAATAAGAACGATGAACCTGATCGAGTCAGAGATGAACCTGATCTAGTCAGCATGTACTATAA
>NW_017159207.1:0-237 GCF_001652005.2 Ceratina calcarata
CACTTTCATCGATTCTCTTATCAATATACAAATCATTCAAGGGATTTTTTTATGCCACATGGCTTTCTCCCCTAATCATTTTTGTCGAGCCAATAAATATCGTTAAATTGTCTGGCTCAAATCTGAGTTTTATTTACTCCCTGAGAACGTCCTCATCCTCATAAATTTTAAACTACGGAACATTTCCATGTTGGAAAGGTTTCGACGATTTTGTTTAAACTTTATCCCCTCTCGTGC
>NW_017159208.1:0-237 GCF_001652005.2 Ceratina calcarata
GTAGAATTATGTACAATATCTGTATTTTTTCCGGTATATACTATATAATCTAATACATAGTTTGTGGTGCAGTCACACAGAATAAATGACTTTATACCAAATCTACTTCTTTTAGATGGTATAAATTGTTTAAAATAACACCGGCCTTTGAACAACATAAGACTTTCGTCAATGCACAAATGTTTGTACGGATAAAATGACTGTGAGAAAGAGTTCTTCAGAGTATCAATTATAGGT
>NW_017159209.1:0-237 GCF_001652005.2 Ceratina calcarata
AAAAAAATAGATATAGATTTTTTACAGGGAATGCAATGATATAAAGAAAAATATAGGTTTCCGTGGAAAAGAACGAAATAATAATCAAAGCCAATGAATAATACTTTTATCATCCCATCATCCCAGTCATAAATAAAAAGTTGTTCACTTTTATACTTTTTTATAATATAACATTAAAATACATGAATGTGGAAATGATAATATACATTTAATAATGAAATTTTCATTTCATAGTGT
>NW_017159210.1:0-237 GCF_001652005.2 Ceratina calcarata
AAACATTCGCATATGGTATTAAATAATAATATAAGTATTACACTTAAAATTAAAAAAATAGTTCATTAAAGGATAATTCTTTTTATTAGTATATAACGAGACTACTGATTTTCACCAGATCATATAGAATTGAGTTTAATCAAATTATACAGAATTCTTTTTTACATTTTTAAAGTATATTTCATTGTATAGTAATAATTGGTTTGTTCTAATTCTGTCGTGTATAGAGACAACAGC
>NW_017159211.1:0-237 GCF_001652005.2 Ceratina calcarata
CTTAATGTGTAACGAAAAATTGCTATTCGTCGGAGTCTCCACGAAAATTTTGAATTATACTTTTTGTACTTTTGTTATGAAATGTTTGTGGCCACTACGAGACCAAAGGTGATGTTGCAGTGACTACAAATGGTACATTTACGCTATATAATTCAATAAATCAGTAAATACAACAATTTATAATAAATATACCGTGGATTTTATGCATTTATAGCAAAAAACCACGAAAAATGTAAA
>NW_017159212.1:0-237 GCF_001652005.2 Ceratina calcarata
ATTTATTTTCATGCAATTGTATCCTTTTGACGCTCCCTCCGTCAGAGATGGCTCCCTGGCGGAGGTATTAGACCCACGCATGTTTTTTGGCACTTGGCCAACTTTTCACTTTCATTTTGCTATTATCCGCGTGCCAATCCGGCAGGGCGCGTGGGACCCGGGCGCAATCCGCAAGGGGTCCTCGGGTCCCACACTCATGCGCCGGTATAGGAGCCATCGGGGGGTTTTAGCCGGTAG
>NW_017159213.1:0-423 GCF_001652005.2 Ceratina calcarata
AAACAGAAAAACAGAGTATTCATTGGATGGAACTCCTGCGTTATAAAGGACTACATTCCGCTCAGTAGGTGTTATAAATGCCAAGCCTTCGGACACATTTCTAAATACTGTAGAGCAACAGTTGAAACATGCGGCCACTGTAATCAGCAGGGACACACATTCAAATCTTGTACAATTAAAGACCAGCAGCCGGTCTGTGTAAATTGTAAGAGGTCGGGGAGACAAAGTAACCACTCATCAAGATCAAAGGATTGCCCATCATACAAAATGGCAATTGAATCTTACCTTATCAGAGTAGATTATGGAAACTAAGTTCCCCAAACGAACAGACTACCCAGTAAAAATTAAGGCTGCTCAGATAAATGCGCAAGGCTCGAAACTTGTCATGAGCGAGCTGAGACAACAAGCTCATGAACAACGATT
>NW_017159213.1:715-2314 GCF_001652005.2 Ceratina calcarata
GAAAGCCCTGTTTGACATGTGTCTGGAGCAACAGATTTTCCCACGACAATGGAAGCAAGCGAACATAAGAGTCCTTCTTAAAGCGGAGGACAAGGACAGAACGAATCCCAAGTCTTACCGGCCTATTTCGTTACTTCCCATCTTAGGAAAGGTACTGGAGAAACTGATAGCAGCAAGAATATCAGACATAATACATCGGCACCCACTCGCGTCGAAATGGCAATATGGATTCAGGCCGGGAAAGTCTACGGAGGATGCAATTGTGGAATTAAGGAAACAAGTGCGGCAGACGAGGGAAAGGTATGCAATTGCACTGCTCTTCGACATAGCAGGGGCGTTTGACACGGTCTGGTGGCCAAGCATACTACTCAACTTAAAGAAGAGGGACTGTCCAAATAATATATATGGCTTGATAAATAACTACCTGTCGGAAAGAACTGCCTTAATAACAGAAGGGGAAGCATCAGTTAAGAAAACAGTAAATAGGGGCTGTCCCCAAGGTTCCATCATGGGGCCTATGATGTGGAACCTTATTTTCGATGAAATTATTGAAACCCTTCGAAGAGCTGGATATATGGTCCTGGCTTATGCTGATGACTTGGTAGTCCTTGTTACAGGAAACTCTAGGAACGCTTTAGAACTCGCAGCGAATAGGATCACAAAGATTTTGATCGAGTGGTGTAGTAGACAGAAACAATCGTTATCAAGTACGAAATCCGAAATGATCTTGCTCAAAGGCTTTTTAGACATCAGGCGTCCACCCACTGTGAAGATAGGGAACGTATCTATGAGAATGGCAAAATCGGTCAGATACCTAGGCTTAAACATAGGTACGAGGTGGAACGTCACACCGCATGTGGACCACATATGCAACAAGAGTAAAGTACTGTTTAATAAATTAGCACGCGTAGCCAAAAGACATTGGGGTATAAACACAAAAGCAATGCGTACACTGTATAAAGGGCTATACATACCGATTGTGACTTATGCTGCAGCGGGTTGGGTGGACGACCTGAATATTCACCATAGAAGGAAATTGGAATCCTCGCAGAGAAACGCTCTCCTGAGATTAACGAGGGCGTACAGAACAATCTCGAATGATGCTCTTGCGGTAATTGGTGCTGAGATTCCCATCGTACTTGTTCTCCTGGAAAAGAAAGCGCACTACCATCTAAGAAGGAATCAGGCGTTCACCGTTGGGAACTACAACTACAACGAACAACAGGACTCGGAACCCACGGACATATGCGAAGTGAAGAGTGAAATAAGAAATGAAATTCTGAATCTCTGGCAAAATAAATGGCAAAGTTCAACTAAAGGCACGATAACGAAGACATTCTTCGATAATATCAAGGAGCGGCTTTCCAACAAAAGAATGGAATTTAACTACTACACGAACCAAATAATCTCTGGACACGGGAACATAAACAGCAAATTATTCGAACTAGGGCTGTCAGACACAGAAGACTGCGATTGTGGGGAAAAGGATACAGTACTTCACATAGTATTCGAATGCCCTATAATAGCGGATTTGCGAATGAATCTGGAACTGGAAATAACGAGTCGAAATAACACCTGGCCTTGTGACTTGAAAGAACT
>NW_017159214.1:0-237 GCF_001652005.2 Ceratina calcarata
TATGAAGTAACGAGGTTTGACGTGGTGCGCGGTTGGCACCGGCTCCAGCGCACGCTTCTAATGAAGAGCGTTGAATCCACCGGGGAGCTTGAGGCGACGAAGAATTCACCAGGAATGCGTAAGGTGGTTCCATATAAGAGTTCTGCAGGAGATGCTCTAAGGTCCTGTTTGAAGGCCGTGAATAGTCCTAGCAGAACAGAAGGAAGAGACTGTGGCCATGAGAGCCGGAAATTGCAC
>NW_017159215.1:0-237 GCF_001652005.2 Ceratina calcarata
CACACGAGTTTGAGCCTCAAACTCCTCTTCCGTTACGGCATCAGTCTTCTATAGTCGTTCTACCGAGGCATCAATGCTCAGCCGCGTTTCCAAGTCTCCGAAAATCCAACAGCATCGTCGAGTTAAACGCGCATTCGTTCTAGCGGATTACTGTTCTTAACAGTTGTCATTAAAGACACTCTTTTTGCGTTCTTATCTTTATTTAGCAACGCGCATCAACCGCTAGTTATAAGTGGC
>NW_017159216.1:0-237 GCF_001652005.2 Ceratina calcarata
AGATCGTTACGATCTTTAGTTTAGCATTCCTAAAATGAAGTTCGAGTTGATTTTTCAGTAAACAAAAAACCTTGTATGTCATAGCATAATTCTTTTTATTTTCCCATAGTACTATTTAGTATGTCTCAACATTTGTTAACATATTTATGTGTTCTGCACGCTGGGACCACTAAATACTTTCGTTTTTTTTATGTGAATCCCAGTCTACATGTCTTTATTGATTAAGGGTAGGATATC
>NW_017159217.1:0-237 GCF_001652005.2 Ceratina calcarata
TAATTTGTTGTAACTCGCCACCAAATGGCGTTGCAGCACATAAACTTCTAAACCGTTCAACCGATCGTCAGGAAAATTAATATACTTAAGTATTTGAGCACGGAGAATATGTTAAAAATGGATATTGGTTGGAATATCTATATATATAAAATAGAAAAGTATGTATCAGTAATTAAAACTTAACACTTTAACAAAATCAATTATTGATTATTATTATCTGCTATTGACTGATCTGTA
>NW_017159218.1:0-237 GCF_001652005.2 Ceratina calcarata
AATTTTCAAAAATATCTGCCAATAATAAGACATCAATCTTCAAGTACAAGTCGCTATATTCACCCAAGGTTCTTATATTCAAACGTTGCCAGACGTTTTCAACATATGCATAGTCGCTCTCGGATACTGTTTCGCCTGTCAGCGAATTATAAAACGATTCGCGCTCAAGTAAATACGTATCACACAATTTGTCGGTGCAATCAAGGTATTCACATGGGAAGATGCCTTTTCGCGTCA
>NW_017159219.1:0-237 GCF_001652005.2 Ceratina calcarata
TCTAAGAATTTGTTGTTGTGATTCATCTTCCGTTGAAGTTTTGGTTTTTTTTGTAGCCGTCCCAACAATTGAATTATCTAAAATAAAAGCCAAAATAAATATTAACTAAATCAGTTCAATCCACTCTTGATTTTTAATCTACTTCAAATTATTTTTATATTTGATTTTACCTGCCAATTTCTGTAATCGACTTGCCAGTATTCCACTTTGAATTTGATCTTTTTTCCGGACGTCTTC
>NW_017159220.1:0-237 GCF_001652005.2 Ceratina calcarata
TATGTACGTGGCTGTTAAACTAAATAAACGCAACCGATGCAACGTCGCTGCATTTTTGAAATGCAGCGGGAAATCTTTTTAGAGTCATTCGGGTAATATTTTATGAAGGCGGACAGAGTCGGGAATGAATCTCTCTGATGGGGATATAGTCGGAGGGTGAAATTGAAAAGATTTCGTTCTAAATAGGATTTTATAGGATTACGAAAGGGAGTTATTTTCGGATTAGAGCGATTATAT
>NW_017159221.1:0-237 GCF_001652005.2 Ceratina calcarata
CCTTCACTCTAAACCTCCGCGAGCCCAAGGGGACGTGCCCGGGAATCCTGAGTGTTGCATTTGGCAGGGGTATTAAGATCTCCGGCGGGTTGTTTTGGCGTCCGGACATCCGCGGGGTGTCCTCCGCTTGCCTTTCGCTTTCCGGACGACCCGCCGTTCCTGGCTGTGGAATTGCCCTCTTAGGCTGTGGACCTGCCGCATCTTCATCTGCTGTGTCGTACGGTGCCGGACGCTGCA
>NW_017159222.1:0-237 GCF_001652005.2 Ceratina calcarata
CAGAGCCCTTAGAATCAAACGCTTAATGAAAACATAATAATTATAGCATTAATTATAAAAATTCTATGTACCATTTACCATACTGTAACTAAATATATGTATGAGACCTCGGGATGCCACCGCTGGACGTAAACGGTGAAGTTTTGTTGATATCACCACTGGATGTAAATGATGACATAGTATTGATATTACTGCTGGATGTAAGCGACAAGATCAAGTTGAAGAAATGTTACATAA
>NW_017159223.1:0-237 GCF_001652005.2 Ceratina calcarata
CTGCCCCCAGGGCGGTATCCTCTCCCCGACGCTGTGGTGCGTAGCAGTAAACGCATTGATTGAGAGACTCAGAGAGAACGGCTTCCAAGTATGGGGCTATGCGGACGACATAGCGGTAATAGTGGTACACGAAGACACGGCCAGGACGAAAGAAGCCATGAACACGGCCCTCGGGCTAGTGGACGAATGGTGTAAGGCCAGTGGACTATCAGAGATCCCGAAGAAAAAAGACCTCAT
>NW_017159224.1:0-708 GCF_001652005.2 Ceratina calcarata
CGTCCACGATGATTCTTTACGTACAATCGACGAGCTCCTGAACGATGGCTCATACCAGATCATCGTTGAAAAAGATTCCGCCTATTACGACACGTTCACCGTAAGTTGGTCCAAATATAGATAATTCGATCACGATATGTTTTTACCTTCACTCACGCGTTGTGCAATTGCACTGCAACTATTGGTGCGACTACAGATAAACTGTACGAGTAGACCTAATCTGTAACGGAACATAATAGGAAAAGAATCGTGTCTAAAAAATTTAATTTTTTAGTCATCATCAGACAGATTGTCAAGAAGAATCGAGAAGGTACTGAAACCACCTGATGCATTACCAGTTAACGTGAAAGAAGGATTTCAATTCGTATGCCTGTTTTTATACACAATACACACTTTTTTTAACAATATTTCGATTAGGATTCTTGCAAATTTTTTTAATGCACTTCATATTGGCAGATTTGCGACGATGCTAAGTTAGGATTTTATACATCCTATAAAAAGGGGCACATGGGCATTGCAGATTTTACAATTCCGTGTAAGGTCAGCGCAATCACTGTTGGTCAAATGGACACTCTTTGCCTGACTCTTCCGAAGGACAGCCAGTACACTTCAATCATAAATTACTAGTTAGTATTTATCAGACGTTTTACTCGCTTTCCTTCTGTTCTCTAACAATATAATTAAAAAACATTCATCGTTACTTTGTAG
>NW_017159224.1:848-1342 GCF_001652005.2 Ceratina calcarata
CTCTCCTCTGGATCAATCGATGAGTTTCGAAAGTATTCGAATGTTTACATTTTTAACATTGAATGAATGAAATATATGCATGCTAAACTAAAGTATTTAATAGTATATTGTGTACTAAGGGCGTACAGTGGGCTCTTTTAGACCGAGTGTGGAGTTTGCATTTTTAGAAGGAACAATTTCTAAATATGTGAGAATAAATAATATAAGTAATTTTATAATAAAGAGGATTTCTTAGGGAAATAAAAATGTTGTTTACTTCACATTTCTTTCTACAATTTCAAACAATTATTTACATACTTAATACAGATCTTAAATAATTATTGCAAAAATATAATATTGCCACTTAATGTGAATAATGGTTTTCACTGGATCAATTGTTTGTAATTTGAATGAAATGCTCTGATTGAGTGTGGCATGAGAGTCGTTTTCGTTGTTGCCTGCGTGAACTCATGTGAACCACCACGTTTCGTTATTCGACTCTGAGTTACAGAATG
>NW_017159225.1:0-237 GCF_001652005.2 Ceratina calcarata
ATATTATACAAGTCGACGGTAATTACCTAATAAATAATGAAATCGATAATTTTTATAAAGTGTATTTTCCAGTTACCATCATTAATTTATCATTCAATAATGAATCGTACATCAAAAATCTCGAGAATCATTCAATGACGACGTATTCCGTTATTTCCGAAGGGAATTCGGGTCCGCAATTTTACGAGCTATACAATTTTCAATTACTAATTTCTAGATCTGTCGAATATTATTAAT
>NW_017159226.1:0-237 GCF_001652005.2 Ceratina calcarata
AAAATAAAATCAAATTAAACGAACCGGTAGAAGAACTCGCTTCAAATAAATCGCCTGAATTAGACATGATCCTGAACTCTACAGTACACCTATTATGAAATAAAAAGAAAAGCCTCGTTGTAGGGTTTGAAATGTTATTTATATCTTAACGTATTCAATTACTTTCAACCAAGAAAGAAATGCAAATATCTTACTAACTTAAATGTTCCATCAGATTTTAAAATTATTTTATATATT
>NW_017159227.1:0-237 GCF_001652005.2 Ceratina calcarata
TTATCGTTTGTAATATACAAATGAATTTCAAACGTTAGGCGATTAATAAGAGAAATTTCTTTCGGAAATGTTGTGTATTCCGTTTGCGCAATTCTTTGTATCAAAATTGTAAATTTTTAATCGAACTTGGCAAAGTCGTATGTGGAATGAATAATTTATGGTATCAGATTTGTATATTCAGTTGGATTTCTATTCATAATTCCATTATCGGGTAATAAGGATTGATTTACTTAATAA
>NW_017159228.1:0-237 GCF_001652005.2 Ceratina calcarata
AATATTTGAAAATAAGGTAAATAATTTAAGTTCGTGAAATATTTTAAAATTGATGTAATTTCGAGGATGATGGATCGTTGTTAATGATTCAATTAATTAAATTGATACCCAAAACTGAAGTATATTTGCACTTACAAATGAATCTTAAATTTTAATTTCTTATACTTATTTGATAGTACTACATACTAGGAACTGTATTAGGAGCAGCTTATGAACAGTAAGTACGTGCTCGACTAC
>NW_017159229.1:0-237 GCF_001652005.2 Ceratina calcarata
CGACTCTCTTCGTCGATAACCAAAGTACGATTCAACTTGTCAAGAATCCAGTATTTCATAGAAGGACGAAACATATTATAACCGAATACCTTGGATGGTATTCGCGAGGGAGGAGTTCACGTCTCCTTGGGAGGAGGAGGACTCGGGAGTGAGGGAAATCAGAATAATTTGAGATAAATTAGCTGACAATAAATTTTGATGTTTATTTATGAACACCGTTGACTAGATTGTTTATGG
>NW_017159230.1:0-237 GCF_001652005.2 Ceratina calcarata
ACTTTGGAGATGACATTCACAAATAATGACAATAAGTCATTAGAAAATGAAACAGAAGCCGTAATCGACCATAATTGTAATGATGTCAGTGATGATTCGAGTGACGGTGACACTGATAATCTAAATGAAGATACGAGTCGTAACCCGAACGAACACCAGCAAGAAGATGGTTTCAAGAGAGGACCGGGTAGACCGAGAATCGTTCGTACAGGTAGACGAGGTGCACCAAGGAAACAG
>NW_017159231.1:0-237 GCF_001652005.2 Ceratina calcarata
CCTTCTCCAGGCTAGAACCTAGTCCACTGACTATTAAGTACACAGTCCAGTCGCTAGACTACGAGAATTGAGGGAAAAAATACTTGAGCATAGTATTAAAAAATGTATAATAGAAATTGATCTAAATTATGTTAAGTATTGAAAATTTAACGAATTTCATTAAATGAACGGATGATGTTAGCAGAATTGCATGTCAGTATAAAATATAAAGATCAGCACTGAACGGTGTTGTACAAA
>NW_017159232.1:0-237 GCF_001652005.2 Ceratina calcarata
ATCTATTCTTGTTTAATGTTTCTCTAACTTTTGACTGTTCCTTTCCTCTACCTCTCTGATATGCCTTTGGGAACTGGTCCCCTTTGTGTTGTCGGTACTCATTACAAAAATAGCATTACCACGTTCCAAATTCGATGAGTGGACACTCTGTCTGCCAGTGTCCAAATCTATTGCACCTATAGCACTTTACTTCTTTGTGTTCTTGTGAGGTGCTCGGTTTTTCTCTGAAGTCTCTTG
>NW_017159233.1:0-237 GCF_001652005.2 Ceratina calcarata
CAACGATTAATAGCATCGTGCCAGCCACTGGTCCTGCATAGTCCACATGTACGCGTTCCCATGGTCCCTTGGGGTACTCCCAGTGTTGCTCGCGAAACTTCGGCGGAGCGTGCGAATACTTAGCACATTCGACACAAGACGCAACAATGCGTTCGATATCCGCGTCTATGCTGGGCCAGTAAACAAACGAGCGAGCCATCGCTTTCATCTTCACTATGCCTATGTGTGCCGTGTGCA
>NW_017159234.1:0-237 GCF_001652005.2 Ceratina calcarata
AATGATAACCCTTAAATATTCCCAGACTTTTACAAAAATAAATAGAACAGAATCCCTTGAAGGGGATTTGCAGATTCCAAGTTTTAGCAAATTCACTTAAAAAGTGAATTGTTTAAAAATTTAGGAAGCTTACTCTCGAGGGAAGTCTGTCTTATTTTAATCTCCGAATATTTTTATTTTCCAAACTTGATGAAGTCAAATTGCAACCCGTAAATATTTTTAGACTCATTAAGAAAT
>NW_017159235.1:0-612 GCF_001652005.2 Ceratina calcarata
ACTGTCTATTTTTTATATAACAAATTTATAATTTTTTATGTGCGAATATCTCATTATATATAATTCAATATTTACAATGGGTGCAATTTTATATTCCGAGAGAGTAAATCGGAAGCAATGTACTAATGATAAGATGAAAATTGGTAAGAAATATTAATATTCTGCGTCAACTATTTTTCGGTGGTTACATCTCTGCTCAGCTAGTTTTTGTATACGCTACAAGTTGAACTGGACAGGGTAGATCTTAGGTTAGATGTTTTGTATTATGTAAATATTAAGCCTATTTACGAGGAAGATTGGCGTATCAATTATTAAAAATCTAAACATTGTACATATATCTATAGTCTCGTTCCATCGTGTCGTTTTTAAAAGCATAAGGGGCTCGTCGATCTAGAAAAATTTAATTTCGGTAGTTCAAAGGAATATGCATTCAAAAATAATAACTTTGGCCATGCATTGAATCAGACCTTTAAATTCGAGATCGATTCTTTTGACCCTTTGACCGTCGATGCTCGACGAACTACGTTGACCTCACAACATCCGTTCGGTCACTTCGCCAAGCCGTGCTTGAATTCATTAAAAGAAAAATGCCACCTTCCTATGTACATGTGA
>NW_017159235.1:2759-3686 GCF_001652005.2 Ceratina calcarata
CGCATGAGTTAATTAATTAATAATTTAGTTAAATAAGAGAAACACTGCCAACGGAGAACGACTGACGTAAAATAATCTTAAGGACGTTAGTCCCGCTCAGTTGGTCTCAATCATTTCAAGTGTTGCCACGTAGTGGTACACATATTAAATAGAAACAAATGGTTGAGAATCTTTGGCCCTCTAATACATCGCACAGCGTATACATACGCACTTACACAAGCTTACACAGAAGAGCCGTTGCCGCTATTGGCTACACTATCCCCTCCCTCGCCGTTCTCAAGAACGCGTTGTACAAAAATACCATACTTCATCTAAGAATTTCTACTAAACGAATCATCAAAATTTTCTGATTTTTTTTTTAATACAATTGTAATAAGTTAATTTAGCATGTGTCAGTTTTTTGAAAATATCTATAGAACCGTTTTTCCTTAAATTACTGAAATCCATCATTTTACTGGCCTTTTCTCGTTTTCACATGGTAAAGTTGCGAATTCGATAATTTATTGCTACTCTCCCAATCATCAGATCTCTCTAAGATTTTACACATATATTTGTGATGATCTATTGAATACTCATGCAAAATTTCAAAACATTCTATAGAAAATGGATTTTGGGACTAACGTCCTTAAAAATGTCCCCGCTACGGGGACACCGACCGCAAAGGGTTAATGCTACTACTAATTGTAAATTGTGAAGAATAAGAAGGGTAAATCGATGAAAATTTGAGAGATAATGAACGATGTGAATAATTTGACAGTACATAAGAATTTGGGAAACCATACGTCAGAAGGACTACGATATGATGTTCGAGGATTCACCGCAAGCACTTACAGCACTCATTACTATTGTAAAAGTGTTAAATGTCTATTCAAATAAATCACGCGTAAGTATATACAGGGTGTAAACCTACTGGTGGGCAATATTTTA
>NW_017159236.1:0-237 GCF_001652005.2 Ceratina calcarata
TAAAAGTATGATACATAAAAGTGTATAATCAATCGTAATTGCTATGTATATATTGATAATCTCTATGTACAAGTGAGATATATTAGAACAGAAAGGAACTCATAACAACTTTGAATATGGTAAATTTACATTTGTTATAGAAACATAAAATTATAGCATTCTGCAAAACTACGCATATACTCTATTAGTATATTGATAAAAAATTAAATTTTATATATGTATTTGATGAAGTGGTAA
>NW_017159237.1:0-237 GCF_001652005.2 Ceratina calcarata
AGGTAAAAGGGATGTTTCGGAAAAAGTGTACTGTGATAAAAATATAGTGTCATAAAGCTGTAGAATCTTGAGGAGTATCTGCCCTTTACAAGGTACGGAGCGTTTTTTATTTTATTACAGGTTCTCCCAGTCCGCATATCCGTAGAATAGCGTGGAGCGCGAAATGAATTTCGACACGGTGACCTGCGACGCTCGTCGGCGTCGTAAAGTATGAAATTACGTAGACGCTTCGACTTG
>NW_017159238.1:0-237 GCF_001652005.2 Ceratina calcarata
CAATAGCGCTTGTGCAGCCATTAATTTCTTATTCTCTTGTAACGGGCGGTTCGGCCGAGCCATCGATAGGTGCCGTGGTGGTGCTGACCGCTCGTCCCGGAGTACGCGGCTTAACACTAAAGGGAGGTATGCTCAATGAACGAGACGATTTACGAACACAATATTATTTATTCAGTGACTAAGAGGATGGCGCGGATGGTGCGGAAGGCGCAGCTGCTTCTGTTGGTGCGGGGCGCC
>NW_017159240.1:0-237 GCF_001652005.2 Ceratina calcarata
CAGAACGAGCTTCTGTAAATCTTTTGTAAACCCAAGAATTTATATTGTTATATTTGGACCGTTCATTTTGAAAGTGATGTAAGTCCATTTTTTCTCGTTTCGAGAAAATTAAAGGTTAACATATCTGTTAATTAAAAAATTTAGGTAAATGATATGAAGTCTGGCAATGTTTCTACTGTTTCATCAATATGTAGTTTGGTTGTATAAATTTGTTTTACGCGTATTTGACTAAATTAA
>NW_017159241.1:0-237 GCF_001652005.2 Ceratina calcarata
TTGACCATTCTTTATTACAACTACAGAATTTAATACGAGAACGACCGGATAGTGTGCAAATTGAGATACAGGATACTTGCAATTTGCATATAGACATTCACAATTTACCTGCAGATAATATTGATAAACCGATACCTCACATGAACTTCAAAAATATTTCACAGTATATAAAACAAGATGTAGTAAGGAAATTCACATGCACATTTTGCAATATGCATATTTTCAAACCAAACTGCG
>NW_017159242.1:0-237 GCF_001652005.2 Ceratina calcarata
GAACGAGGCCGTGGACAAAAGGGTTCTCGCCGCTGTCCGTCATCGAGAATTATCTAGCAGAGAGATCGTGGAAGTAACGAGGAGAGCTTCCTTCAGCTGGCAATAAACTCGTTACAAAGAATTTCGGTACGACGGTAACTCGAAGGGCCAACACGAATCCGCGATACGGTGATGCACGCTTATAATCTCGACAGAGTAATCACGATGACTCAAGGAACTCATAGAAATAATTCCACC
>NW_017159243.1:0-237 GCF_001652005.2 Ceratina calcarata
CGCAGGAATAAGGAACTCGAGATCAGTTTCTCCGACTCCGACTTTACCCAGGAAACCTCCACCAACCAAGGGAACAACGAGGCCCTGACCAAGGAGAAGCCGCCAATAGACTCCCTACAGAGGGAGACAATTTTAACCGAACAACTCCTGGATCAAGTATCCCCCTCAAACTCAAAGGCCTCATTCGATAAGGAGGGTGACCAGACCAACATTTCAGTTGAAAATTTAAGCCTCTCG
>NW_017159245.1:0-237 GCF_001652005.2 Ceratina calcarata
TCGAGTTCAGTAATAAAATGTACTGCAGTGTGTCGAGTCGTAACAGCGTCGTTCGCGTCGAAATATAATATTGTTTGCGTTGGAATACAAGCGTCGTTTAAAGTACAAGAACACAAATTAATGAAGCATTACAACGCTTAAAATTATTTACGCAATATTCAGTATTTAATAGTTGCGGTTCATTAATTTAACACTAGAAAGACTGAAACTTAGTATATACCTATATTGCCCAAAAGC
>NW_017159246.1:0-483 GCF_001652005.2 Ceratina calcarata
CGACAGAAAAAATTTCCAAACCCGGAGGAGGAGTTACCTGTGTTAAACAAAACGATGCTCAACGTGGAAGTAACGAAAGTCGATTACTCAAACGAAGACGGAACCGTGAAAGTGATCACGAACGACGGGAAGGAGCACACAGCCGATCACGTTATCATGACACCTTCTTTAGGAGTGCTTAAGGCGGACCACGAAACAATGTTTAATCCTCCGTTACCGGAAAACAAAGTCAAAAACACGAACGGAGGCTATAACATTTTGTGGAGCACAGAAGATATAACGAGACTGAATAGCGATGTAAGAATCTAAAGTTGTCCTGTAGATGAAAATTTGTTACGCCTTTTTGTGATTTTTTTCAGCCGAAGACTATGTGGATGTCCTATGCGATAGGATTTAACTTTGTCGAGCACAAGCCTCGTTTGATGGCCATGTGGGTTGCTGGTAAGGGTGCCCGGTTAATAGGTGACGTCTCGGATGAAGAAG
>NW_017159248.1:0-237 GCF_001652005.2 Ceratina calcarata
TATCCTTATCGTAAGAAACAACCGTAGGATCATTGCTGGCCCATTTGCGAAGAGGAAAACCGTACTGTGATAAGACTAAGGTCAAAGATTTACGTATTTCAATCGCTTGTTCTGATGTTTCGGATCCCGTCAGCAAATCGTCTACGTAAAAATCGTGGATGATTATTTGACTCACTGAAGGCAATGATTTTGCATGATCTTCGCCAACCTGTTTAAGGGCTCGCGTAGCTAAGAACG
>NW_017159249.1:0-237 GCF_001652005.2 Ceratina calcarata
TAACAAGGAGTCCGGAAGAGAAACGGGAAAATAAATTGACTCAGGGTTAATTTGAGTGAAATCCCAAATTTATTTAAAAGTGTTAGAGATTTGTGATTAAAGAAGAAGGTTTCGCATGAGTTACATGCATCTCTAGAAACTTCGCAATTTATTCCGGGAAGATAGACGGTATCGTCAATCGGTGGAATTCGATGTTCCGGGAATTCGGAACATCAAACATAAGAAATGCGAAGACAA
>NW_017159250.1:0-237 GCF_001652005.2 Ceratina calcarata
AACATGAATAGTAAGTTCAAATGTGATTCGAATATTATTCTACAATTTTATCACATTTTTGGTACCCAAGGTAAGCTGAAAGTCATGACTGAAGCATATTTAAATGTATCTTTTCATCCGCTACATGATAAAAAGTATTCCTGATAAAAAATAACGACGAGCTTGAACAAAACTATAAAAAATAATCAGAAAAAAAAAACTTTCTTCTATGGTATTTCTCCATCGATACCATTTAGC
>NW_017159251.1:0-237 GCF_001652005.2 Ceratina calcarata
CCTGACCCGGAAGTAATCTTTTGTCCGATTTTACTCCGTCGATTCAAAGCTGCACTCCCTCTTGCAGTCAAATTATAGTACTAATATATTGCAGTCAAATTATACTACTAATAATTTGAAATAACTATTAATACAGTAAACTTTTATGTTAACAGAGGAGAGCTTCGAATGCACAGTAATATAAAAGGCGACTTCATAATACTAATAATATGTGATATAATTATATACTTGTTTAGA
>NW_017159252.1:0-237 GCF_001652005.2 Ceratina calcarata
TTTAAGGTAGTAGGATATTTGCATTTGTTCATTACTTGAGAGCAATTGAATACATTAAAATATACATTTGAAGCCGTACAAGGAGGCCGCACGTTCCCCATCTCTGTTATATGTATAGACCGAAACTCTAAGATTTATAGACAATATTTGCGGGTTATTAATACTGCGATAAGTATTACAAGTAGTACGCTGCTGGTGTAGGCTAGAATTATTCCATAGTGAATTTCAATCGGAATG
>NW_017159253.1:0-237 GCF_001652005.2 Ceratina calcarata
TTTATTTTTTCTCAAACCCATCGTAGGGGAGATACATGCCTCGTTTAATATTCCTCAAAACCATGTAGGGAGGATTGCATCTTTACTTATCCTTCCAGCGGAGTCACTCGCTCGAAGTGTACATACCTTTTTCCGCACATGTGTTCGCGGAACATGTGCGGTCTTCCTTTCCTAGGCTCATACCCTTTTGGGTTGCCGCGTCGTACTTTGTCTTCCATTTGCATTCACTTATGTGAA
>NW_017159254.1:0-237 GCF_001652005.2 Ceratina calcarata
CAATATAATAGACTGCAATATTTTTAAGATATTAATAAGCAGTTTTCGAGTTTACGTGTATTAATGGAAAACTGATGGAGAAAACTTTTTTCACTGACAATGGATGTTCTCTGAACACCGTAAATACACCAATCTGAATACGCATTATATAACCTGTCACTCTATAAAATATTCCAAAGCACTAGATAAAAGCGGTATAAAACTTTTCCAAATATATCTATGGTAATAAACATCTCG
>NW_017159255.1:0-237 GCF_001652005.2 Ceratina calcarata
TCTCTCCCTCAACTCTTATATGGTTTTGCCTCAATAACTGGCAAAATGACTAGCTGGACGTGATTTACATAAATAAGTAAATAAATAAATAAATAAATAAGTTAGAAAATAAATACATATGTAGTTCTTGAACATTGAATAAAAGTACGTAGAGTAAAAAGCAAATGAGCTATGTGCTTAAATTTAAGCACGACAATAATATCTATGTACAAAAAAAACATATGTAGAACATTGCAC
>NW_017159256.1:0-237 GCF_001652005.2 Ceratina calcarata
GATTACTCCTGAGTATTCGAGATAGAACACGATTGTATACGACTTTTTTTACAGAAAATTGAAGTACCTACAACTTTTACTTGAAGCATTTTTTGAAATTTTTCTAGAACTTTTCTTATAGAGAACATTTTTTATGTCACTGCCCATAACTTCTGTATAAAAATTTTCTCACTAGCGCCAATAATTAATTAACACTAGATTGCCCAAGGAAGTAATTTTGACTGCTTTTGGGCAAAT
>NW_017159257.1:0-237 GCF_001652005.2 Ceratina calcarata
GTTTCAATCAACATTTGACATGCAAAATATTTATTAAGATCATATGAGACTTTGAATAAAAACAATGACGAAGCAATGAAATTTAAACAGTTATTAGTAGATTGCAAATTTTATGTGTATTACTAAAAGAATAGATGATGAAAAGTCTGAAGAATATAAAATATATAATATACATAATTATTTTTAAAAGGTAATAAAATTCTCAATTCAGATTTCATTTCTTTAATTAACATTTGT
>NW_017159258.1:0-3255 GCF_001652005.2 Ceratina calcarata
TTATGTTTCGTTTCAAGTTTTACCCTCATAATCAGTTGTACAGCTTTCCTATTTATCCTAAATATTAATTTATAACTACTTAGTTGCTTTAAACTTTTGTTGTTATATATTGTCTATTTTCTTTGAGGTCATACTTTGGGTTATTATCAGTGTAGTTCTGGCTTTCATTTGCATTTTGTTCTATTGCCATTGATGTATCCTAGGTATTAAATTCCGAGATCAGTATCGATCGTTTCATCCCAAGGGTTTCTGGTTTTAAAAAATTTTACTATATTTCTTAGTGGTGTATCTTTATATTGATTATTTATGAGGTGATCTTGTCCAAATAAAATTCTTCTTGTTGCTATATATTTGTCGCACGAAAAGAGTATATGCTTGGTGGTTTGTTTGTCTGTGTTATTACAGTCACAAGTGTTTATTTGTTTGATATCCATTTTTGCTAAGTGGTAATTTAGGGGAGCATGTCCAGTTAGGACATAAGTTAGTATTCTCACATCCTTTCTGGTCATTTTTAATAGCGTTCGTGCATTATTGGGCGAAATCTCCGGTATCATTTCTTTTGCTTGTCTACACGTACTCCTTCCATTGCAGCCTTAATTTGTTCAGGGTGAACTTTTTTTATCTCCATTTTAAAAGTGGTAAAGGAAATTGGGACCCAGGGTTCCTGTTCTGGTTTTACTTTTTTCATCGCTTCTTTGGCAATTCGGTCAGCTTTCTCGCTTCCTGGGATCCCGACATGTCCCGGACTCCAGCAAATCGTTAGGTATCTATTTTTTGTTGCTAACTTATTCAGCAATTCGTTGCATTTAAGTGTAAGGGTTGATGTTATCATCGGTTTGCTTAGTGCTTTAATTGCCGCTTGACTGTCTGTAAATATTACAATCTTTACTTCTTTTATATCCTTGTGGATCATATACTCTGTGCATCTTATTAGTGCCATTATTTCCGCCTGGTAAACCGTGGTGGTGTTGCCTAAGTATTCATTTGATCCTCTTAATGGGAGGCCTGTAAGCCAGGCGCATCCTGTATTACCCTCCTCATCCTTACTTCCGTCTGTGTACCATGTGATCCATTTACTATACGGAGTACAGGTTTTACTTTTCCATTCAGATCTAGAAGGAATATGTGTTTTACATTTATTGGAAAGATGATATGTCGGCGTTATCCTGTCCGATGGAGCCTCCATTAACATTAATAGATGGGGTTCATTATTAGGGACAGTCTCTTTAATAAGGTTAATAGTGGAGTGACCTTGGTCTATTGGCGACCATCTCCCCCCATCGTGCAGGAGTTTTGCTGTCCTAATGGCCGCTTCCTCTATCCTATACGCAATGGGCAGGGTGGCTAGTATAGCTTCCAGCGCTTTTGTCGGCGAGTATCTGAAGGCACTCAGTACTCTTTTTAGTGCTGTGTGCTGGAGACTTTCTAGTTTGCTTTTTATTTTATCGGGTTTTGTTCCTTGCCACCAGATTAGTGCTCCGAACGTGATTCTGGGCATAATGATTGCATTGTAAATCCAGTTACCATGTTCCTCCTACCATCCTATCTAACGTGACCAGATTGTGTCTAGCTCGTGATATTACTTTTAACGTTTGGGTTCTCCATGACAGATCCTTTGTAAACGTTACCCCCAAGTATCTGACATTATTCGTTGCCTTAATTGGACCCCTTTTAGTGCAATTCCTCTGACGTTCAGGTGTCTCTTTTTTCGCGTAACTATTAGATCAGCTTTTTCTGGGTTGATCGAGAGACTCGTTTCTTCGCACCAGCCTTCAACTATCCTTAATGCCTCATTCATCTGATTCCTTGCTCTGACTGCAATCTCATGAGTGACTACAATCGCAATACCGTCAGCATAGCCCTATGTTTCAATTCCCATATTATTTAATTTATTTAGCAGCGAGTCGACCGTCAGGCACCATAGCATTGGGGAGAGGATACCTCCTTGGGGACAGCCCTTATTAGCCAGTCCTCTGGCTGATGCCTCTCCGTGTTCCGTAGCAATACTTCTATTTGTTAGCATATTATTTATCCATTGTACTACATTGGAGTTGGTGTTGTGTTCCAGTAAGCCTTTAATGACTACATTTTTTGGTGTCTGGTTGAAGGCACCTTCAATGTCCATAAAACATGCTAGAGCATATTTTCTGTTATAGAGCTCTAATTCAAATTGTTTAGTGATGCCATGTAGTGCTGCCTCCACCGAGTGCCCTACTCTAAATGCAAATTGTCTAGGGGAGAGTGGAATAGCTTCTAATACAGTGCCCTTTAAATATCTGTCTACTAATTTTTCAAGTGTTTTTAGGAGGAATGACGTAAGGCTAATTGGCCTGAATGATCTTGGCGAGGTGTAATCCGATCTGCCTGGTTTCGGGATAAAAACCACTTTGGTCTCTGTCCATTGTTTCGGGATATAACCAGTTGCTAGGCTTGCTCGCATTAGTTTTGTTAGATATGGGGATGTTAATGTAGCACCTTCTATGAGGAAGACTGGTTTAATTCCATCTGGCCCTGGGGCCTTGTGCGGTAAGAAGGCCTAGGTGGTATTGGTTTCGTTTACTATTTGCGCGGCTATGTTCCAATTAGGTCTTAAACTATTTTGTTGCAGGCTTCGTTCTCTGTCTAGAGTCTGTGAGTCAAACTCAATTTGTTCATTTATCGCCCCTGGGAAATGTTCCCTGATTAAGGTTTCTAAGGATTCTTGTATACTATTTGCAATATTATCATCCGGTTTCCTTAATAATCCCAAGCTGGTACTATCTACTCTTTCCAGGATCCTATTGATTCTGGCAATGTCCTGGGTACCTTTCAGGTTGTTACAAAAGTTACGCCACGACTTTCTCTTAGCCAGTCTAATTTCCTTCGCTAATTTAATCTCCATTCTCCTACTTTTTCTCTTATCAGCATTCCTCCCTGTCCTACGTGCCCTTTTCCTAAGCTTTTTACAATTTTGCTCTAACATTTCCAGCCTATTGTTCCACCAGAAAAGNTGCTTTTTCCGCTGCATTGATAATCGAACACGTTAATTGTTCGTTGAATCTGTCTATTTGCTCAGGGGAATCGTATTCCTTCGGCATGTTAGTTAGGTTTGTCTCTAATATTTCAGCATATTTAATATAATCTAGCTTCCTTGCGTTAAAATCGATTTTGAATGCTGGGATATCCTGAAGTGATATCTGATAATAAATATAGTTGTGATTTGAAAGGGAGGGTTCTCCCAGTACCTTCCAGTTTTTAACTAGGGATTGGGGCCCA
>NW_017159259.1:0-237 GCF_001652005.2 Ceratina calcarata
CTTTTAATAATGTTGCTGATTTTTAAAACATTCTTCAATGCATTGAAGAGATCTATCTTTTCAGAGTTGCCTTCTATTTACAAAGCGTTTGTTTTATTTGGGCGAAGGAAGCGATGATAACTAACAAGATGTTGTAAGATATGAATTTTTATTTGCTCTACTCCAACAATAATTCCAGTTGGTACTTTTTTTTACGTGATGTAAACCCGCCGACCTCCATCGCACTTATTTTATTAA
>NW_017159260.1:0-237 GCF_001652005.2 Ceratina calcarata
CACGTGCAAAAAATGAAATTTTTATAACACGAGGCCGAAAAACACCATTCGATTTCGATGGACCGAAAATAGTTTTCCCGCCCTGGGGCGGTCAAATCGAGTTTACGCCCTACGGTGGGGTAATCACATACATAAGTGGAGAACTCCACAAACTACATTTTAAGTCCGCTTCGTAGGTGAGGTTTTTTTTTTTTAGTCTTTTGCCACGCTTATTACATGTGCGTGCACAGCACTGGC
>NW_017159261.1:0-237 GCF_001652005.2 Ceratina calcarata
ATTCTGATCTCTACTGTCAACAACTGGACCGTTTGAAGCTAGCGATTGACCAGAATCGGCCAGAATTGGCCAACAGGAGAGGTGTTGTGTTCCATCAGGACAATGCCAGGCCACACACGTCTAGAGTGACTCGCCAGAAACTCCGGGAGCTTGGTTGAGAAGTTTTGATGCATCCACCATACAGTCCGGACCTGGCACCAAGCGACTACCATATTTTTCTTACATTACAAAACTTCC
>NW_017159262.1:0-237 GCF_001652005.2 Ceratina calcarata
GGACTCTAAAAATACGCTAGATTAGTTTGAAGTAGTGTCCAGGTTATTAAATAGTGCCTTCGAAAAGTATCCATACACCTTGCCTATCGATGCGCATTAAGTCATAAATGAGTGTCTCGTCCTGGTGTGTAATCCGCGAAAAACAAAACTCACACCCACGTATGTGCATCGCGGTGGCGTAATCGTGTCGTGTTCTCATACTGGACCCCGGTTAAATATCGGCGCTCATCCATACCC
>NW_017159263.1:0-237 GCF_001652005.2 Ceratina calcarata
CGTAGAGAGCGACGTACCATATGCGATTCTTGCAAGAAGACATTGCCCGAGAGTTTTCTATAATTCTGGAACAATATTTCGATAATAATAAAGATTTGTACTGAATGTTACAAGATATTTTATTTATTTTAAATATATGTTTTATTATAATAAAATGATAATTTTCCTATGACTGTGTTGTTTTAATGAATTTTAAAACGCGGTTTATTAATAGATATTTATACATAATACTTAATC
>NW_017159264.1:0-237 GCF_001652005.2 Ceratina calcarata
AAGATTCTAATGTATGTAAAATTCTGAAAAAAATCACAGATGTTCCCAAAATCCACAAGGTTTACGAAAACGTTGCATAGAATCAAATTTATGGAACTGTTCTTCATCTTCAAAAAGATATGAATAGTATTTTTTGTAAAATGTGGTATTTTCGTAGATAAAGTGCGAAAACTTTTACTTTTAGAAATTACTTTCACATAAGATTTCAAGAACAGATGACACAACCATTTCTATGAT
>NW_017159265.1:0-237 GCF_001652005.2 Ceratina calcarata
CCCTTTTCTATGAAGCCCACTATATGGCTTCATTACGTTATGCATTAAAGAAAATACCTCATCTCCTAAAATGACATATGGTATTGGGGTAACCTCGGCAGGAAGTGGTGCTATGCGTGGTAGATTCAAAGTTCCGTCCTGCAATTTTTTATACAAAGTGCTGTTTTTAAAAACTCCTCCGCCTGAAATTCTTCCTTGACTTCCGACGTCGACGTATATAAAATTGTACTGTGCATC
>NW_017159266.1:0-237 GCF_001652005.2 Ceratina calcarata
AAAAAATCGCTTATGAACACAGGCATTGTAACTACGATTTTTCGTCCATATTATAACGTCCATATTACTGAATAATCAGCATATTCTGATTAAATAATGAGCAGAACACGCTAGGTTTGACTTTCCTCTTTCAAATTGAAATATCTTCTAAACGATTAGTTTTTGGATATACGTATGTCAGTATTTTTCTATTTTATAATTATATTATATTAACACTAGAAAGACTGAAACTTAGTA
>NW_017159267.1:0-237 GCF_001652005.2 Ceratina calcarata
AGAGATTCGCGAGCGGAAGATCGAATATGTAGAGCCATCGAGAATACGTTAGCAGCGGTTAGAGAACCTGGTACGAGAAATGATAATACTTGACTATTTTCAAGGATGACCTCGTCTAAGACTTTGCAACCCTTCTTTGGGGATCCGTTGGAATGGATACGGTTCAAGCAATCATTTGAAATGTCGACGGCACTCGGTGAATATTCGGACCGTGAGAATGTGATGCGCCTAGCGGGT
>NW_017159268.1:0-237 GCF_001652005.2 Ceratina calcarata
CCATTTTGTGATATTTGTGCAACACAAATTTTCGCTTCAAATAATCCGTCGCCTTCTGCTTGATAGCTTTAATTGTAGGTGCATCCGCATTATGTTTTAGGACGCAATTAATTCGATGTGCAGCGTAATTTGTTCTTTTCATCTCTTCCAGGCCCTTAACTATATTCGATCGCTGATCGGTTACAAATATTATCTTGTTCAACAATTCTTCGTTTATACCGTATTGTAGGAATCGGC
>NW_017159269.1:0-345 GCF_001652005.2 Ceratina calcarata
AGTCACTTATGGTCGCACGATGCTCACCGCTCGGCGTTCAGCGAGCGAATGTCCAGACTAATCCAAAGGGCTATGGTCTAGCGCCCTTTTATACTCAAATGAGGCCCTTTCCCGTGGCGGGGAATGACCATATTTGGGCATATTCTAGAAGCTTCCACGCTAGACTCGCCCCGTGAGTCACCTACGCGAGGGATGCGTATGTGACCAGCAACGAACATTCTGGAAACGCGCAGGGTCGTATACATATACAGGGCTGTATACGTAACAAGTAAGTGCCATGGTGGTCAAGCTCGCACACAAATACGCCGGCAGGGACGCCGATTATTAGTGTTACCGTAGAGTCAC
>NW_017159269.1:1846-2900 GCF_001652005.2 Ceratina calcarata
TAAATAACAAAAAAGGAGAATAAATAACATATGACGTATCATACGTCGTACAAATAATATATGGTAATATAAGGTATGGAAAACTAAGCCGAGGAGGATCTTTTAGCCTCTCTTGACCTTTCAGCTAGTTCTTTCTTATTCATAGTACTTTTGGTAAAGGAGATAAACTCATTCCATTTTTCCTCTGATTCGAGCATTGCTGAAATAATGCTTTGGAAGTCATTATGGACTCCAATGACTTGGAATAGGTACTGCCTTTCGGAGTATGTTTACTGTACTTTCGGAGCCATGCTGAACAATGGAAAACTGTATGCACATTGTCATCGACCGTAGCCGGGCAATGGTGGCAACGAGGAAGTGGTTCCTTGGTGATCTTATGTAGGAATTCGTCAAAACAGCCGTGACCTGAAAGTATCTGTGATAAATGAAAAGATATTTTTCCATGCCCTCTATTCAACCAAGAATCGAAGTTGGGTAAAAACATAGAAATAAGCGGGTGCGTATCAAGCGGAGGGGATGTTAGTCTATTTTTCCATTTATCGAACATGATGTTATATCTTTCCCTCTTTAGTGCGTTAATTTCTTGGATGCTCCCGTTGTTTCTGCTTTTTGCCTGTTCGATGGTTGAATAAGTATCAGACATAACCGCAATTTGTATGTCGATAGGAATGCAGCGTGCAAGTACCAATGCAGAGTTGAGTGCAACAGTTTTATAGCAACTGGCAATCCTAATTGCCATTTTTCTTTGAACTCTGAGAAGGGGATTGATAGCTGTGGAGTTGTTCAGTACCGGTTCTGCTCAGATTGGGGTTCCGTATAGCACGATAGCATTAAAGGTGTTGGAGAAGAGCTTTCTAGCAAATTCGGACGGGCCATTGACATTGGGTAGGATCCTGCTAATGTTGACAATGTAGTCTGTCACCTTAGTGATGACTGAGTCGATGCGTTTCGAGAACGTCAGTCTCTTATCTATGAGGATTCCTAGGTATTTAAAGGAGTCGGAAAAGGAAATTCTAACGTTATCCACATAGATAAAGTTGTAGAGATTGTTAGG
>NW_017159270.1:0-237 GCF_001652005.2 Ceratina calcarata
CACCTTCATTTCTTTATTCCGGTATAGATGCATATGACGTAAATATTTGAACACCTATTTGCCATCGTGTAAGAAGTCGATCCTTTATGGTTGCAGGCATTTCTCTCTGCAAAAAATTCTTTCCCATTGTCCCGGGAAAGTTAAAGAGACGTGCGAACCACACGCGTGAAAATCTTGAATACATAACGAGAACGTTCACATTCTTTTCCGAATATATTCGAGAGCATCGAAGATTAA
>NW_017159271.1:0-237 GCF_001652005.2 Ceratina calcarata
ACTATGAACACACGTGTATGTACGGATAATAACGTAGTAAAGTATACGTTTCCTAATTATATGAAATAATAATAATATGCGTATATGTATATTAGGAATATCAGAAAGTATGTACTAGAAAAGTAAGCAGACTTCGTTCGGCAATACATTCGAACGTCGTTCTTGTTTGTAGCTTGTACACAATAGGAATTATTTAATATACAATTGTAACTTTATTCTGTACATAGAAAAGAAAAA
>NW_017159273.1:0-237 GCF_001652005.2 Ceratina calcarata
AAATTAATGTCTTATTAAAATGTTCTCGTTAAGGTAAAGTAATTACCTACGAACTGGCCATCTAAGTACATTTTAACGGTTGGCGCGCTAGCGTAAGTTCGCCGAGCAAATTGCGCCTGAAATATCAATTAATACTTAATTGAATTTACATCGCCTCAGTTGAAAATAAAATAAAATTATTCTAGTCAAATGACAATTATAAAAACCAACGTGGAATCATTTTATCGTACATAGAGG
>NW_017159274.1:0-237 GCF_001652005.2 Ceratina calcarata
TAATTTTCCGTAAAGTCTTTAAGGTTATTTTTTCTTAGTATACTTGATAAAATTCTTTGGAAGATTGCTGGTGCTGTTTTTAGACCGAATGGTAGACAAGTCCATTGATAGTGTCCTTCTTGAGTTATAAAGCCTGTTTTATTTCTATCTTCTATCCTTAGTGGTATTGACCAAAATGCTGAATTAATGTCCAGTGATGTAAAATATTTACAATTTCTAGCTTTAATTATTAGGTCA
>NW_017159275.1:0-237 GCF_001652005.2 Ceratina calcarata
GTCAAAAACGACGCTACAGCCGCGCCAATGCAATCGCTTTACAATTAACAAACGCAGCTAGGTCGCGCCAACGCGAACCTGTGTGCGCTTCATCCAAAATGCTTCTCGGAACAGAGAATCCGCGAACAGGTACTCAGCCCCAACACAACCCCCGCGGGCCTGTTCTGTTCACTCTAAACAGAGCTGTCCGCAGCCATCTGTCCACAATTTCGCTTCGAACCCGAGCCTGAATCGCTT
>NW_017159276.1:0-237 GCF_001652005.2 Ceratina calcarata
AATTGTAAATACCTCGAATCGTTCCTAAAGAAAGAAGCAAACAAACTTTCTACATTCGATAGAATACTATACATGGAAATGCCCATTACCAATGCAAACCCGACTTTTTTGAATAATATGCGAATCTCTTTGAAACCAAGTTGGTATTACGAATACAGATATGGCACATAATCTGCCACCTTCAAACATATCAAAATTCTGTCAAAACGATAAAATACAGTAACAAAATACCTAAAA
>NW_017159277.1:0-237 GCF_001652005.2 Ceratina calcarata
AGGAGACATTTGTAGTCTCATTTTGTAGGGAACGACGAGAGCTACATTTTCTGTGTAAAAAGATTCCGCTAGTGCCAATAGTTAAGGAGTTATTTGCAAAAAACTGTTTTTTTGTTTTTTGCAATAACTTCCAGACGGATTTACTTAGAGGGACGTTTATAGGCTCATTCTGTAGGGGACGACGAGATCTGCAATCTCTATATAACAGTTTCTCGCTAGCATTAATAGTTTACGAGT
>NW_017159278.1:0-237 GCF_001652005.2 Ceratina calcarata
CGCCACAAGGTCATCCGGACGTCTGGCTTGCTCCTCTTCCACTATCGGGGCATTATTATTTGCGGCTGTCGCAGGGGCACTGGTGGAGTTCTCCGCGGGCACTTCTCGACTTGCGTCTTGTCCGCTCATCCTTGCCAAACTTTCAACAACGTTCTCAAAACTCTCCTGAAAGTCACTGTCTGACACGATATTACGCTCCATAGCTTTTTCCGTCGCGCGTTGTCACTAAGACTTACG
>NW_017159279.1:0-867 GCF_001652005.2 Ceratina calcarata
CGATTGTCTTTTTTTTCTTACATTGAATCAGGATCTGTATTTTAGAGACGAACACAAAGGAATGTCTAAAGCAAATGGAAAGACGTACACATGGAAGCCGAGAGTACAAAGTACCAAGGAATCCATGACATAAATGTGATACATATTACAATCCATATAGTCGATGAAACCGTTACGGGTAATACCAGGTAATAAATTGGAAACGAGTGCGATATTTCGGTAAAAATGATTTGTATATTTGACGATTTAATTTATGGAGTCGTCGTATCGGTTTCGTCAACTGTACTGGCAAACGAATAAGATTAACAAATAAAAAATCACCGAAAATACGACATAAGTTTTCCCCATGCACTTCTTGATAGGCTGACAGGCGACCCACAAACGGTTTTTTGAGAACAAAAAGTGTATAACATTTCTCTAAATAAGTCGCTATCAATTTCAGTAGTACCTATTTGTCGCCTTATCGAAATAAAACGTGTCACGTAAAATCGTCGATAACTTAAACTAACGGGTACATATTATAATACAGTATACATATATTCAATGTCTAAACACTGTGCTTCCTCGATTTCAGTGAAGGCATTAGGAATATGAAGACTACATGTAGCAATATTCGTAATGTTATCATACAACGAGATTGCGAGTAATTTGAGGTCGTCAAGTTGAGCAATACTTCACACTGGAAGAATATATGTACAGACTCCTGAAAACGATAATTGTTTCATCAGTAATTTGAAAAAGTCATGATGAGTACATTTAGGGGAGTTCAATTAATTAATAGAATTTACAATCAGACTTTTATCAGCTGCTCTCACAATCAGTAGATGTTTGACTTTTATTAAAAAGATGTGCAGTAATATTTGATTC
>NW_017159279.1:2200-2428 GCF_001652005.2 Ceratina calcarata
TTAATCAATCCGAACAAGAAGTTACGGCACGTGAGATTGTATTAATTTCACAGAATTTGAGATTGAAACTTTGAGATTATTTCTTTCTATATTTGATTTCGTTATTTCGAGTACTATAACAGTAGTAACGAGAAAATTCATCTGAACGGACTAGGAAGCTTAAACAGTCTAGAAGGAGCTGGACTGTAAATTGAACGTACAAAAGATTTACCACCAAACACAAACTGC
>NW_017159280.1:0-237 GCF_001652005.2 Ceratina calcarata
TGGTTGACTGTTTTTCGTGCGTCCGAGTGCTGCGGTGACGCGCGACCTGCCGAATTGCGTACATTGATTCGATTTCGACAAGGAATGTCTGCGAATGAACGTTCGAACACGGCACTCGGAATATTGAATAAACAGCGACGTGGAATGTAGGTCAAAGCTAATTATCTGGCCTTCGTAATCGCCGATTGATTTCTCACAATTCGTTTTCGCTTCCACCTATATTACCTCTTTCTTATA
>NW_017159281.1:0-237 GCF_001652005.2 Ceratina calcarata
TGCGCTTGCACGGCGGTTCGGCACCATGCCGCTAAACCGATTATAACGCGATCGTTCGACGATCTGATATTAAATTTGCTGACGATTATTACAACAGCATTTACGAGTTTTACTTGTTCTGAGGAACGGAGCTGATCGCGCGAGACGCGGACTACGTGACTTGCCTCTGACTCGGTCAGGATCTGGGGGGGCAAACCTACGTATAGCGAGTTGAAGCACAGTTTCTAGCGCCTCCTA
>NW_017159282.1:0-237 GCF_001652005.2 Ceratina calcarata
CTCATGCGCGTAGTGTCGACAGAGGCCGCGATGCCCTGCTGCTTGTCGCTAACAGTGTTTCGTTAAAAAATACTAGCTCTCTCAGTCAGAACCAGATAACATAATCGAGACTGATAATAGTTTACTGTAAGTTTTATAACGCTATTGAAAACCATACTATATATATTAAATTTATCTCCGGAAACGAACAATAACCAGTCTTGTGATAATATCCTAAATGCTCAGTATTTGTAATAC
>NW_017159283.1:0-237 GCF_001652005.2 Ceratina calcarata
AACCGTTGGTTTGGGTCAACTCAGTCAAAGACCCGACGTCGCGATTGCTCAGATGAAGACTAAAACTCGCTGAGTACGAATACAAGATCATGTATAAAGCCGGTAAAGCGAATCTGAATGCAGATGCTCTGTCACGAAACCGGGTAATGGCACTACCTCTAGTCTCCGATTCCTCCGAACCCTCCACTTCTAAACCAAATTCCAAATCCAAGTTTCAAATACCTCACGACGAGACGG
>NW_017159284.1:0-237 GCF_001652005.2 Ceratina calcarata
CAGTTACATACCAAAGGCTGCTTAGCTCGGCCTGATCAGCGGTTCGTGTGTCAGTGGCGTCTATGCTGACACTAGTCACTTCACGTTACAAAGTACTTATTTCTATATTTAACTTCTCGAGTGCCCAGCAGTTTCTAGGCATTGCGTTCGTCCTTTGGGTAAGCCGTTTAAGAATCCTTTGATTCATGGAATCAGCTGGACGATGCTTTGAAACCGATGAGGACTCGGACAGAGTCG
>NW_017159285.1:0-237 GCF_001652005.2 Ceratina calcarata
CCGGGCGCGCGTTGTTCGAGACCTTGCCATAAAATTGTAAAGAGAGAAGCTCTGAGTCTCTTCGATTACTATTAAAAAGACTGTTACGTCGCAAATAAGCTGTTCGCTTGTTACGCTATCGCTACGATTAATGTTAGAGTGCAAGAACGACAGTGGAAGTGTTTGAAAATTTTTAAGTGAAGAGTGACAGTGGTGTAGTGAAATTGAGTTTGTGTATAAAAATCAATCGGCTGCTTT
>NW_017159286.1:0-237 GCF_001652005.2 Ceratina calcarata
CCTGCCGAAGTCTGCCGTCTCCGACTCGTGCCTTACAAAAGCGTCAGGAACACTTTTAATTAACTATTTACTTCAGTGGTCAAACGACAGCACATGATAAAATGTTAATGTTTGGCATATAATATGTATTTAAAAAATATTACATTTAATGTATAATATAGTTTCTTTAATATGATATGCACTGTTAAAAATACGTATAAAGGTCTAGCCCCACTGACGACACGACAACGACACGAC
>NW_017159287.1:0-237 GCF_001652005.2 Ceratina calcarata
CTCAAGGGCACTTTTGACCAGCGGTGCTGTGAAAATGATCGGCCAAGTCCGGTAATCGATTGTATACAGCAGGTAATCTCTGCTAGGATTATACTCAAGTCTTCGGGTCGAAAACTTCCAAATCTGTAAAGAGTTTTTAGATGTCTATTACAAGGTGAATGTATGGTCGAAACTTTCAACATGAGAGTTCCAAACCTTTTCGATCTTTCTTACGAAGTAAGAAATTAATTCGTGTAG
>NW_017159288.1:0-237 GCF_001652005.2 Ceratina calcarata
ATTCATAATTTATTCGTTTATATAAATTTCTGTATATTTAAAAAAAATATATTATTACAATAGCAATAAATATATATTATTACAATAGCAATAAATTATTAAAATTTGTTCTATAATTGTATCGAATACATCCTACTCCGCACTCGCTCTTCCGCGCCGCTCATATCTTCTATCATTTCTCTTCCCACTCTGCACGTGGGTGTCCGCGGCGCTCATTATGGCGCCGATGAAATTGGC
>NW_017159289.1:0-237 GCF_001652005.2 Ceratina calcarata
TTAAAATGAACGCTCCCTTCACTACTGCATGAAATACGAATAAAACTATAAATATATTTTTCTAATATTACAGATACAAACTGTAACAAACTCAGAATTATCATTTCTCGCACCAATTTTGACAAAATCTGAGGAAATGGTAATTCATGTTATTGGGGAGAAAATTTTAGATCGAGAGTTAAGGTTCCCTGTAAGTAAAATTTTGACATATTCTTCATTTTTAGTATGTGCCTATAC
>NW_017159290.1:0-1431 GCF_001652005.2 Ceratina calcarata
ACATCGATAACGGTCAATATGTATTTGTTACCACCATTTATACGCGCGTGAGGCTACATTTCGGCGAGGTCGGCCTGCCATAAATCGTCTAAGCCATATACTATAACTCGTCGTCGCGGAAAAGTTTGTCTGGCGGGAGCGTGCAGTTCTCCCACTAATCGTGTCTTCTCTTTGCTCATACCGAGGACTTGATAGGCAGAAGACAATATTTAAAATGTGTAAAAATACTCATATGATACATCCGGCTTCATCCGATCGTTCACCGTCTACGGTTTCTTCTGTATGCATCCTCGCTAGAAACTGACATGATTTGTAGGCTACGTATACATTTTATTACGTTGCAGTATCTGTATTGAGATTGACGGGTGGAAAGGTATTAGGATTAATAATATAAACGTATATGGAATAAACGAGATCTTGTGAGAAGGTGGGACCTTTGCCCCTTCGACTAGCGTGTACGACTAACTCCAGTCCCGCGCAGGGTGCGCATAATATTTCCCTCGGCCGGAAAGTGGGAACGACCAGCGGTGGTATAACTTTTCCCTCGGCCGGAAAATGGGGACGACGCGAACATGGTGGGGACCAATAGTTGGTGGGGGTATGCAGTGATTTTCACGGTAGCGCTGCGGAGAGCTTCGCGAACGCGCATGAGCACGCATGAGGGGAATAGTAGTTGGGATCGAAATACGGGCGAAAAACAGGGGAAGCGAGCCTCGAGGGAAAAGTTATACCACCGCTGGGAACGACGCGACCATGGTGGGGACTGGTACTTGATGGGGGTATGCTAGGCATGGTCAGCGAAGGCACATGAGAGGAATAGTAGTGGGGATCGAAATACGGGCGAAAAACAGGGGAAGCGAGCCTCGAGGGAAAAGTTATACCACCGCTGGGAACGACGCGACCATGGTGGGGACTGGTACTTGATGGGGGTATGCTAGGCATGGTCAGCGAAGGCACATGAGAGGAATAGTAGTGGGGATCGAAATACGGGCGAAAAACAGGGGAAGCGAGCCTCGAGGGAAAAGTTATACCACCGCTGGGAACGACGCGACCATGGTGGGGACTGGTACTTGATGGGGGTATGCTAGGCATGGTCAGCGAAGGCACATGAGAGGAATAGTAGTGGGGATCGAAATACGGGCGAAAAACAGGGGAAGCGAGCCTCGAGGGAAAAGTTATACCACCGCTGGGAACGACGCGACCATGGTGGGGACTGGTACTTGATGGGGGTATGCTAGGCATGGTCAGCGAAGGCACATGAGAGGAATAGTAGTGGGGATCGAAATACGGGCGAAAAAGAGGGGAAGCGAGCCGTGAGGGAAAAATTATGCGCATCCTGGTCCCGCGTGCTCATGCCGAATACAGCGTGCTCATATTTTTTCCCTGGAGGCTCGCTTCCCCTCTTTTTCGCCCGTATTTCGATCCCCACTA
>NW_017159290.1:3155-5204 GCF_001652005.2 Ceratina calcarata
TGATATCACTGTATGCAGTTTAATAGAGATTTGTGAGAACATGGGATCTGTGCCTCTTAACGTTCTCGTGTCCGACCACGTTCTGGTCCCCGCGTGCTCCTACCTAATAGAGCGCGCTACTCGTATCCGCTTGGCGGGCTATACGCCACGTTCTCGCAACATCTCCCTTTTTTTATTGAAGTTTTATAATATACAAAAGAATACAACGGAGATATTACAATGACTGCAAATGAGTATTATACAAAGAGTTATATCTATCTGGCGCTTTGCGCACGCGCGATGATTTGCGAATTGCTATGTTTGCAGCTTCGTTAATCTGCGATTGCTTTGTGCTAGACGCGAGACAATTATTCGACGTATCCTGCGGAACGCTTGCATCAGAATTCGGTGGTATAACGTCGACCGTCGATCTGCCTAATTCGGGATGACTACCTCGCATCGTATTTTCGCTTTCATGTGACGTGTTCGGATGGCGATTTACAACATTGTACGTTTGCGGTGTAGCTTCTGTCGATTCGGGAATGATCGGAATGACCGGATCTTGTTCGGTTTCGCAATTCAAATCGTGTTTATAAGGAGCAGGTATTAGATGCCATCGGTTACGGCGTATTGTGTTACCTTTCTCCGTTTTTATTATGAAACTTTTTAAGTTTCTATCAAAATCAGTAATTTCACCATATAGGCGCATATCAATAATCCACACTTTGTCGTGTTTATTTAACTCGCGTAATTGTTTTGAACGATGACGCTTATTATACATGTTTTCTTGATAATCTTTTCGATCTGTCTCTTTTTTAACTACTTTGTCGTGTTCAATAAAAGTGCCGAGATTAGTTTGCAGTGTCGGGACGCGAGATTTAATTTTTCTCGAGAACATTAGTTCCGCAGGCGAGTACCCGTTTTCGAGAGGCGTCGTTCGGTGTGCTAAAAGACCGATATCCATATCTTCGCATTTTTTTATTATTTTCTTCGCGATTTTTACTGCCGCTTCCGCAGCCCCGTTGCTCTGCGAAAATTTAGGCGAGCTAGTCACGTGGGAAAAATCGAAATCTTTTGCAAACTTGCGGAACCCGCTAGCGAACTGTGTACCGCAGTCGCTCCGAACGACATCGGGAATGCCGAATCTCGCGAATACCGTTTTACACTGACTAATAATTTCTTCCTCGGTCATACATTTCAAAGAGCATATTTCAAAATATCTCGAATAATAATCGGTTATTACGAGGTACCACTTATTCAGTTTAAATAGGTCTATTCCAACCTTTTGCCAAGGACGATCGGGAAATTTTTCTTTAGTAAATGGCTCGTGATAATTCTGTCTTTCTTCAACACACGCTGGACAGTTCTCTACTAAATTTCGAAGTTGTGAGCTTAATCCTAGCCACCAAACAGATTGTTTCGCTCTGTCGCGACATTTTTGTATCCCTAAGTGTCCTTCATGTATTTTGTGAAGTATCTCTAATTGAAGTTTCGCTGGTATAATCAGTCTAGCATTATATAATAAAAATCCGTTACTTAACGAAATATAATCCTTATATTGAAAATAAGGTAATAGCGCTTTTTCTATTTTATTTTTTTCTGGCCATTCAGCTTTAGCGTATTTTATTAAAATAGAGCAAATAGGATCGGCTTCTTGTTCGTATTTTAATTTATTTAGCAAGCTTTGCGTGGCAGGTAAGCTATTCACAACAAAATTAATATACGTGTTGATTTCTTCCGGTAAATCATCGGCGTTATCTTCAATTTTACTGAGAGGGTTTCGCGATAAATAGTCTGCGAGTACAAGTTGTTGCCCTGGGATATAATTTTATAATGGTATCGCATTAAACGCATGCGGATCCTTTGAAGTCTAGGTGTCAATTAGTCTACGAATTTAGTTTGAAGAATTTGTAATAAAGACTTATGATCCGATTCAAAATTTACGGTTATGCCAGTAATATAATTTTTAAAACGTTCGGCACCGAATGCTAGAGCTAAAGCCTCTTTTTCAATTTGGCTATACAGGGTGTTCCGGAAAGATTGTTAGAGCCGAAAATGGCAGATGGGGAG
>NW_017159291.1:0-237 GCF_001652005.2 Ceratina calcarata
TCGACTCCTTGAACGAGTTCGACTTGTAGAATGACGAACACCACGATCGTTGTGATTCGCATTCCGTGAAGGTCTATCCCGCGAGTACGAATCATCTGAACGTCCTTTCCTACGACGTTCCCGGGAACATGCTTGACCCTGCGGCATACACTCGTCACCATTATCTGCCATGGTGACCAATACCAAACAACTCGAAGTCACCTCCGAACAATCAGTTTCTAATCAATTAAATGTAAT
>NW_017159292.1:0-237 GCF_001652005.2 Ceratina calcarata
GCACCTCCCCGCGTCCCTCACGCCCCCCGATGATAACCCTGAACCTCCTTAGTCCATGGTTACACAATGGACTTGAATAGATCTATTCATGTCGACATGGAGAGCAATGGAGGGTTAACTCAATGTATTTTTTTGTTAGCAGCGTTTCCAGCGCCACTCACCACCACGTGCTAAAACTAATGAGAAAAGGGCGGGTACAGGCTGAAATTTGAAAATCTGTATTCCTGTATCCTATGC
>NW_017159293.1:0-237 GCF_001652005.2 Ceratina calcarata
ATAATAACATCAACGATGTCAGTGGATAATTTGGTATTACGAACTCTGAATACTTTTGTTGGTGGTAATTAATATATTATTAGTTTAATTTTTAGAATAATTAGTACTCACTTTTTCGGAATCAGTATCGGAGTAAACTCTTCCGGGACGATATTCCGGTGGCAGATAGGCCCTGGCCGACTCAGGGGGTGCAATTTGAAGTAAAACTCGACCCCTGGAAGTGAGTTCTATCGTGTA
>NW_017159294.1:0-237 GCF_001652005.2 Ceratina calcarata
GGTATCAGCAGTTACTTGAAAATGAAGGGAAGACTACTGCCGATTTGACCGAGAAAAAACTTGATATATTAAATAATGTGTCACTTCTGATAGCAGAGAAAATCCATCAGTTAAAAGAAAACAAACTAGCCACGGATTTCTATGCTTTTAAAACTGACATTTCTAAAAAATATAACGATTTAATCGAATGTACAAAACGATTAACAGTACTGAGCTCTAAACGGTTGGTCGAAGACC
>NW_017159295.1:0-237 GCF_001652005.2 Ceratina calcarata
CATCTAGTCTTCACTTGATGTACCATTATCCTTGATGAAAGAAAGAGTGTACGAACGGGGTAGACTCCGATAGTGGCACGATAAGATGATATTAGATGATAAACCTTCAAAGTTACGAATGTTTCCTGACGCGATTTCGATATTTTTTAAATATTTATTAAACTAGTATTAATTTCACGATTTTAATTTTCTTGATAAGTTTATTTAAAAACATACACATAGTCTTTAATGTTGACA
>NW_017159296.1:0-237 GCF_001652005.2 Ceratina calcarata
AATTTCCCTTACAATTTTCACAGACCTGTAGTTAGGATGATTTAAATAACGTGCAGTTTGCACAAAATGGTCCCTCGCGTAAGTCTTAGAAATTTCTATGCGGAACGCAATGTGTTAATAATGATCTATACATAAAAGGCTGCAAGATTTAACCTCTTAGGCACTATGCGCCACTATAGTGACTTTCGCGGATGTCATCTTCCTGTACGACGCTCCACTATAGTGGCGTTCGCGGAT
>NW_017159297.1:0-237 GCF_001652005.2 Ceratina calcarata
CTCCAAGATTGACAACGACCCTTGGGGTCGTCCTTATAAATGGGCAACAAAGAGAGATAAGCTCTCCCACATCCCACTAACAGAATACGTCGAGTCGGACGTGTTACAACGAATTTTGGACGACCTCTTTCCTTCTCCATCAGATGAAAAAATAAAAGTTGGCAGCTTCGACTGGCGAATCGAATGGATCGTTACAAACGGAGAAGTTGAAAGCGCGGTAAAGAAAATGTTAAAGAA
>NW_017159298.1:0-237 GCF_001652005.2 Ceratina calcarata
TACCGGCTGACTGACTCACAAGTCAGTAGCAGTCATCTCCGCCAGTAATAATAATGATAATACCTTCTCCACGCAAACGATAACGATAGTAGTGACAATAGTAACGGTAATGATTGCGTTGATGATAATGTTGAACGGTGACACACGGCCACACCCCTGATGCTACGAGCAAGTCCATGGGTTCGTCGATCGATTGATCAATCGATTGCAGACCGACAGACCCGGTCCATGGTCCTC
>NW_017159299.1:0-237 GCF_001652005.2 Ceratina calcarata
ATCAAAGGCCAAACGAAACTTCTAGCTATCAGTTTTTTTGTTGTACGCCCACTGGAGTGTGACAAACCGTGTACACTTTCGAAAACTTTTCTTCTCAAGAGCTTCGGAACATAAGGACGCATATTTCCTTTAGAAAAATCACCGTACAAATATTTATCTGAGTAATCCAAAAACACTTTCTAGAAGCTCCATTTGTTCGGATTTTCTGAAAGGATTTTAATCAATTCTTCGTCTTCT
>NW_017159300.1:0-237 GCF_001652005.2 Ceratina calcarata
CTGACATATTCACATTTGATTCGAAATATCTATTCCTGTGAAACATCGAACATGTCCTTTTTTTGAGCATAACTCATTTCTTTGGCCTTCCTCTTGCATTGTTTTTTTATAAAGTTCTGGTAAGTAATGTTCAAAGTAAAACGTTTCACATTTTGAAATTACTTCTTTCAGAAATTTTTCATTGCGAACAACTTGAACACAAAGAGAACCATTTTCAACTGGTGAATAAATAAATAA
>NW_017159301.1:0-469 GCF_001652005.2 Ceratina calcarata
TAACAGGCTCTAAAAGAATTCCCGTTTGTTGGTATTCTTATCAACAGATATGTGCACTATTGTTTACACAGCAGTGCATTAGCTCATCAATAAACGTCTGCGCACAGCAGTATAATAGTACATCAGTTAAGCAATTAGCAATGACAATTGACAATAACAATTGACAATAACAATTGACAACAACAATTGACAATGACAATTGACAACAAAGAACATTGACGATAAAGTTGTTCTAGGCTATATATTATGTAGACCGTTCCTATCGTGAGAATTATTTTTAAAATATCTTTTTCCAGTGGGTAGAAAATAGTTTTGAAACAAATAAATGAATCATGGAGAGAGATAAAATCATTATTATCAGTTATGAGATTAACAAATCGATGAATAAATTGATGAATATCGAAACATCTGATTTCCACTTTAAGTATGATTATCTTTGATGAGATAATACGAAAGAGAGAGAGAGAGA
>NW_017159301.1:991-1601 GCF_001652005.2 Ceratina calcarata
ATGTTAAGACGCACGTAGGTCTCGATGTTGGTAAATTGATCAGCAAACAACGGTATACCGAGCAGGGGGACGCCATAGTGGATCGCTTCTTGGGTGCCCATAAGACCTCCGTGGGTGATGAATGCCTTTAGGTTCGGGTGTTCTGCGACAACAAATATCTTGTCATTCAACACCATACCTCATGGATCTATGTTGCTATACCACAGTTTCCTTCAAATATTCCCGAGATACAAATTCTTGAAAAACGAACCACTTCAAATGATTTATGGAAAAATAATTCTTATTCAATGTTCGCACTTGACTATGATCGTTTGTTATTTTTTTACGTTATTTAATTACTTACTGAGGACTTTAACCTGCGGGAGCCACGTGAGGACGTGAACGTTACTCGACAAGCCGGGTGGCAGCTCGTCCGGCTTTGCGATTTTCAGTAACACTCGAATCGGTGCTATGTTTGCTAGAGATTTATAGAAGATTTCTAGATAATGGCGCGGCATCGACTCGATCTTCACCATCGAGCCGAACGTGAAGTATACAAATCCCTGCGTGCTCTCGTTCATCCATTTCTCCAAACTCTGAAGAAGATCGTCATCAATTTAAACAATGATAT
>NW_017159302.1:0-237 GCF_001652005.2 Ceratina calcarata
AAATATAATTTTTTCTGTAAATCTATAAAATCTGCAATTGATATAGCAAATTGATAAATAATAATCAACACGATTGTTCCATTCCATGCTTTGCTTTTTACTCTCAGCTTCGTAATACGACTAACAGAAGTTTTAACATAATTAGAATGCAGATAATTTATGATTCATCCTCGTACTTATGTAACACAGCAGTATGATTGCAGTAAATTTTACATGTTTGCAAAATGACAAAGTCTG
>NW_017159303.1:0-237 GCF_001652005.2 Ceratina calcarata
CCCCCCCTCGCCTCTCTTTCCTTTGTGTCGCCGAACAAGAAACAAATTCGCGCAAAATCTTCGTGGAAAACTAATTTACGAAAATTAGTTCATAAATACTAATATCGATAAAATCAAGTACAGTATTTTTCATAGAACGAGTTCATTTAGGCTCGAATTTATAGTCGCTTCTCGCACTCACTCTTGACACTCAGCACTCAAGTGCGTCCCACCAATGTACACATTGTTATGTTTAAA
>NW_017159305.1:0-237 GCF_001652005.2 Ceratina calcarata
TTGTTCGTGGGTTTTTAGTTTGTGGTGGCCAAGTTGGGCCAGTTAGTCAGAACGTAATGTTTATTATGTGTGTGCGGGTTCGGGTATTAGCTCATGTCTGCGTGCACAGTGTGTTTTGTGTTTCCGTGGGTGGTAGTGGATTGTTTCATTGTTTTATTTGCCGGGGGTCTAGGTGGTTGTTTTCCTACGTTTCGGGATGTGCGTGGGGTTGGGTTTGTGCGGGGGGCTGACCTGATT
>NW_017159306.1:0-237 GCF_001652005.2 Ceratina calcarata
GTAATCAGCAATAACCCAAAGAAAACTTCACTTTGATCTCGAAAATAATCTAGAAGAAACGGTGATAAACTCTTAAAGAAAGGTCATACTGAATTGCCAGTGTTTTATGAACAAATTCTTAAAAAAATAATCATCATTTATGGATTTCAAAGAAAGTTATTGATCAAAATATAATAAACAAATTACAAATTCATCGATAAGAGGAGTCATATCCTATTTGTACAATATTTTTTGAAC
>NW_017159307.1:0-237 GCF_001652005.2 Ceratina calcarata
TGTATTGAGTCAAATACTTCATTCTCCTTTGATTTCATTTAAAGATACGAATTCTTATTCTTTCATTTAAAAATACGAGTTCACTGAATTAATACTTGTATTCGAATAAATGTCTTTTTAAATCTGACATTATTTTAGATTATAATTGACTCGTCAATTCTTGTTTATCAAAAGGATTTTTGACTAATTTGTCTAGAGTATCAAGAGCTTATTACTGTGTATATTTCTTTCGCAACC
>NW_017159308.1:0-237 GCF_001652005.2 Ceratina calcarata
CCAGTACCTAGCCGTCAATCAGCGCCACCGGCGTGACGTCGTAAGCCGGATTATAGACCTCCTCCCCAGCTGGCGCCCCGGCACTGGCCTAGCTGCCAAGCCTGGCCTCCTGGTTACCTCGGCGTCGTTGCGTTGCTTAATGGGAATCGCAGCACCGAAGGGGAAACGGGCGTCGTAGGTGGTATCGGGTGCGCTACGACATAAAACAAACGGCACCCCGTGCCAGCAGGCCAGTAC
>NW_017159309.1:0-237 GCF_001652005.2 Ceratina calcarata
TGATACAGCCTCGTCCTCACTGAAGCATGTGTCACATTCGACTCATTCTTCCTGTGTCCTCCAACTTCTTCAAAATCTCTCTATGATCAGACTCATTAAAAATCCTCTTGTGATAATTCTCATCTAAATGATTAATAATGATATCTCTAACCAGATTCTTCCGCTTCAATACTTTCATTTCTGAAAGATTCTGCGGACCTTGAATCTGTACATCAATTACATCTAACAGATCATTAG
>NW_017159310.1:0-237 GCF_001652005.2 Ceratina calcarata
AATTCTGTAAAATCTGTAGTTCCTGTAGTACTTTCATCTACGATACCCTTCGTTTTATAATATTTTTCTCCAGTTGAAATTGATGCGTATAATTGCTTGTCAGTAGAAGATAGAACTTCCGGAGTAGTTTCTTCATTTCGAAATGTCTCGAGTACAGATGAATTATTAATATTAATAATCCAATCTGTGCTATTAATGTTAATTATATCAACATTTTCTGAAGATATATTTATCTCC
>NW_017159311.1:0-237 GCF_001652005.2 Ceratina calcarata
AAGGACATGACTTAAATAATTTCTCTTGTTTTATTTGAAAACATATAAAAAAATATCTCGAATGCTTATTTACTTAGAAGTATGATTTCGAGGTTCGTTGAATAAACTGCCACCGATCCGCGGTTTTTCCGATCAACTGACTCGTATTCTATCAATGAAACGACAGGATCGTGTAAATCGCAAGAATTCGTAGGAATGCGAATCGACCCTCGTCCCCGTTCTCGGAACTATTCTTCC
>NW_017159312.1:0-3254 GCF_001652005.2 Ceratina calcarata
TGATTCGCGAAAAATGTATTTATTTGTGCTAAAACGCGTATGTATATTGAAGCCTAGTTTATGTGAATAATCGTAGTGCATGAACCTTTATTTTAATAAATATTACAGACCAGACACCCTTACAAATAGATACTCGTGGCCGGAGTGTATGTGTGTGTGTATTAATAATCACTACAAATGCGATAATTTTGGTGCATGTGTACTCGTGTGGATATTTCTTTTTGTTGCGAAGAAAAGAGCATTCACCCTCCTGACTCGAAAATCCCATAGAGCGTGTTTCGATGTGCTCTTGTGGATTTAGCGAGTAATCAGGTTGAATGCGAGGCACATCATTTAAAATAATTTGCGTTCTCCACTCGTCACCCGAGGTAAGCCCACAAATTATAAGTACGGTACTGTTCATCGTTATCGACATACATTGACCGACGACGATCAGCTGCGCGTACGGTAAAAGCACCCGTCGTTGCAAATCGGATTGCTCGTTTCAGGGGCAGAAACGCCAAATTTTTAAACGTTAATAACTAATTAACCGAACCCCAAACGCAATTTTCTCTCTCTTGATTTTCGTCTTATTTTTGACCATAGAACACGTTCTTAAAATATTGCTCACCTGTAGGTTCACAACCTCTATGTATATATAGCCGTGATACACGCTTGCTTTAGCGCGCGCAAGATTTGTACTAGTTTTACAGACAGGCGGCGCCACTTGTCACTCTTAGAAAATGGCCAATTTGACTGTTCCCCCGCCACGGAAGGAGCTTCCATAGAGATATTATAGATAGAGTACAGATGCCATAGGCTCGCCTGTAAGTGGAATTCATACGCTGTTAGAAAGAAAACGAAGTACAAATTTACTACCTCTCTTTGTTTAACAGCAGCAGAGCGCATGCTCTACATGCATACAGCGCATGCTATTTCNAAGGGTAGTTTCGAGAAGAGTACGAGCGAGCCAGACTTCACACATGGGAACACGATCAAAGGTAACTTTGGTCAAAGCATTTCTTCACAATTTTATAAATCTATTAGTCTCACTTGAGAAATATTATTAAACTGGCCGGTGCTCTCGTTTCAATCTACTAAACGCGGATCATTTATCACGACGATGTGGCACGGAGTGCCGGAAACGGGTAGCAATCGTTAAAATTTCCGATCGTTTGTTCGAATCCGAATGAAATATAATTCAATAGCACATGATAAATTATTTTACCTACCCAGACTGAACGTTCGATAAATTAACTCTCCATTTACTAACTTAATATCACTCTTTGTTCTATGTTTTCATTTCGCTTTTATTGTATCGAAATACCTGGCTGTCAGTTCTTTTGATAATCAGAGAATGTCACAGAGGACAAACTATCATTTGTTCGATATTAAGTATTCCTTTGAATTCCATTAAAACAGAGATCATCGAGATTCTAGAGCAGTGTTTTCCAAGCCGTGTATCACGAGAGTGAATCAGTTGTGTTGAAGAAATTAAATTGTTTTGGGTATTTTAAATTTTTGTCATCTGTTTTTACTATTAGCTGTTTGGAAATAGAAATAGTTATAGTGAAACACAAACTCATCCCGGTTCTGTCTAAAAATTACTGGGGAATCGTTCCTATCGAACTTCTTCGTTAAGTAGAGTAGCAGCGTATCTAGTCAGCCGGTATAGAAATTGACAATTTTACATTATCGGATGTGTTTCAAAAATTGCTCACTCTAATTTAATGAACACTCTGTATATTATTCATGAACTATTAACAAGTCACGCTACGTACTGTATCGTCATAATGATAACAGTATGAAAATTTAATACAAAGTCATTTCGGTTCTGTTTCATACTTGCTGAAGAATCTTCTCTACGGAAATTTTCTGTAAAATAAAGCAGCAGTGCATCTAGTCAGCCAGTACAGAAATTCGTCTATAGTGGGTCTCCCCAGGAAATGTAATTTTCCGGAGGCTTATTGTTTTCCCGACCCGTTACAGGGCTATCGTTTACATAACGCCGATTATCCGTTAACCGAAACCGGTCCGAAAACGTCTGAAAAAGAGTTCATGAGGCCCTCTCTTAATATACATCCGATTGCAAAGGTGCATCGAGTTAACGAGGACATATCTGTATATGTATAGACAGAAACCGCTAGCAATTACACGCTATCTCTCTGAGAAGCTCGTGCATAATTCTCGACACAAGTTCTTCGAGTTTTTAATCGTGTGTTGGTTATTCCTGTCACTGGGCCTTATTTTCCTAAGAGACAGGATGTGCGAAAAGCGAATCGGAGAAAATGTTAACGGCTATGTACATATATATGTACATAGGGATGCACAAATTGTAAGCAGGACGGTTACCGATACGAGCTAAGATTTTAGTAAACTGCTACCGGTAGCCAGTTGGAATTCACAGGTTATCCGTATTATTTCTTTTTTTCTTTCCTCTTTTCGTCTTCCGATGAACCCGGAACCAACGGTATGATCTACCTTTACGTGCACGAACCACTTACACGCGAGAGGAGAAGATGCACGCCGCTACCATATAGCGGATACGATGGTCGACGAAACGAGACGCGACTTGAATTCGCACGCCCAGACTCATTTACGATCCACCAAGCGATAAGAATTTAATTGCGTATTAACATAAGCCCGAAGGGATGCAATCTTGCTCTTTGCCAAGTTTTCCTCAACGGGACTCTGCGGTGACGGGACACTTCTCAAAGTTGTATTAACTAGAAGAATATGGGAAGAGTAAGCGTGTGTTGCACGGTGGGTCAGGTCAAAGAATTAGCTGTTCCTAATAAAAATCCTATTTCAAGACTAGATTAAAGACTGCAGCATAGAGGTCATTGAATTGACACCACACATTATACTATTAACTGCAAGTAAAAAATACATAGTGATATTTACAAAAGTGAATCTGACGTTAATGGTTTATTAAGAATAATTCTTTTACTCTTTTATATTGAGATTTCGAGAAGAGTGTACGGCAATTCATTTTGACATGTACGACATGTACTATTAATAAGAAAAAGATGGGCACCTCATATTTAACAGGTTGTCCAAAACAACAATGAATATGAGAAGTGCAATTTCTTCGATGAAAAATGATTGTAAAAGTTTGACATGTAAACGCTTGTTTTAACCACAATTGTTGCATGAACCTTTACATGAAAATAATTTTATTTGAAATTTTAACAGTAACTAGATATTACATTAATAAAAGACTGTACAAAATTTTAGAAATTTTGCGAGACTATTAAAAAAATTGTTACATCTTG
>NW_017159313.1:0-237 GCF_001652005.2 Ceratina calcarata
CGCAGGAATAAGGAACTCGAGATCAGTTTCTCCGACTCCGACTTTACCCAGGAAATCTCCACCAACCAAGGGAACAACGAGGCCCTGACCAAGGAGAAGCCGCCAATAGACTCCCTACAGAGGGAGACAATTTTAATCGAACAACTCCTGGATCAAGTATCCCCCTCAAACTCAAAGGCCTTATTCGATAAGGAGGGTGACCAGACCAACATTTCAGTTGAAAATTTAAGCCTCTCG
>NW_017159314.1:0-237 GCF_001652005.2 Ceratina calcarata
ATAATAGCGATCGTTCTTGTTTTTATTCTTCGTTTCTTGGGGGTGGTGCTTACGTCATTGCTTTGATCAGATCGTCCTTGAATTTTTGCGTCCGTTTTGTGTTTGTGTATGTTCTCTTCCCCCCCTTTATCTGGGTTTCCAGTCTGCATTGTTTCTAAGGTTTCCTCTGGAAAATTTTTGTAATTTTTGTGTCTCTCGTGTGTTTGTTTTTGAATTTTTCATATCTTATTCCCACTC
>NW_017159315.1:0-237 GCF_001652005.2 Ceratina calcarata
AAATTCCGTTGTTCTTTTTACTCACCCTCGATCTGTACTTTATAACACCGAGGAGATTATAGTTTCTCCTCGATGTTAAGGATTAAGTCATAAACAGAAAGAAACCCAAGAACACTGTCAGTTTTCTGTTTATGAGTTAACTAAAGGATTGACATATTAAAGGATTTCTATTTATGGCTTAATCTTTAATATCGAGGAGAAACTATAATCTATAAACTCCCCTTGGTATTCTTAAGC
>NW_017159316.1:0-237 GCF_001652005.2 Ceratina calcarata
CAGGTTGTCATTAATTGACTGCATTAATTTGTTATTAGCAATTTATATAATTTTTTCAGTATGCATGAAATTCATGGATCATTAACTTAGTTTTGAAAAACAAAACAATGAGAAAGGTTGTCCAAAGAATACTTTGGAATGAATGCAAGGCCTATCATATGGAAGTACTCAAGACGCAACGGTTTTTTATAAAAGTACTATGAATATAGATTAAAAGTATTCCGTGAATAACAGGTA
>NW_017159317.1:0-237 GCF_001652005.2 Ceratina calcarata
AATACCAAAAAGGGTTAATAAAAACAACATAGTAATAATGCATAAACTTTATTTACATATATATCTTAATTCTTACAAAATTTTGCCAATTTTCGTGTGATTTGCAGTTTTATGTATGTTTGTATTAATTTGATAAGTATACTGTCGCATTCTCACATTAATATAGTATTTTATCGAATACGCTAGTATGTTTGGTGCGTGTTCAATATACGGAAAAGTGAATTTATATCCATCTAA
>NW_017159318.1:0-237 GCF_001652005.2 Ceratina calcarata
ATAATTGTATATACATGTAGTAGAAAACTTGATTCAAATAATTCAGAGGAAAGAATTGATTCTAGTATAATTTAAAAATAATTTCTGGATTTTATTATAACCGAATGAAATCGAGCTATTATATAAGTCATTATCTATTTTATTTTTTATATATTCCCTAAGAAGGGTATATCGATTATAGTAAGGATAGAAATCTGTCTGTTCTGCCGTGAGTACGTACCTCGTGTGATATCATAT
>NW_017159319.1:0-237 GCF_001652005.2 Ceratina calcarata
ACACATGTAGTAAAAAATAGTAAAAGTTAAAATTACTTGGTGACAATTACAAATAAAAGTTTTTTTATCGTATCGCTACCTATTACTTTACAACGTTTTATAAATAATAATCGTATTAGTACCAATTAAATACTTTTTTTTCATTCCATACGATCGAAAAAAGAAATATTTCTCTTTGTAATTTCCAAGTATCACACAATTATCTTTATTGTTATGTAGGTATGGCCAACAATAATA
>NW_017159320.1:0-237 GCF_001652005.2 Ceratina calcarata
TCTTTGCATCTACGTGCTGCGAAAATTCGTGAACAATGACAATGAATGCGTCGAGTTTTCTGAAAATCGAGACTCTAACGAGTACGAACTACGATACGTGGAAAATTCACATGCGCGCGATACTCATCAGAAGTGATTGGTGGGATTATGTGAATGGCAAGCACGTGAAACCGGAAGCCAACGAGAATGATCCTGTATCGGCAGCTGCGATCGCATTATGGGAGAAGAACGACGAAA
>NW_017159321.1:0-237 GCF_001652005.2 Ceratina calcarata
ATGTATTCGTTACATAATATCATTTATAGGTACATACCAATTAACATAAGTAGTGTGTTATCTTGCGGAATTGATGAAAGAAGACAATAAATTAAATATTGAATATTTGAAGGAAGCGAATAATATTATACGGGTAAAGATACAGTCTCGACATATTAATCGAAAAATGTATCAATGTTACTGATTGGAGGCGTTGCCATCTATCGATGATCGAGAAGCGGTAGAAGGGATCGAGGG
>NW_017159323.1:0-237 GCF_001652005.2 Ceratina calcarata
TACCGTTCCTCTTTCCTCTAATCCTCTATACTCTCCCTCTCGCCTCTCCTGGACCACCGTTTCCGTTCCTTTCGCTCCATTCTTCCTTTCATTCCTACTCTCCCTATCCTCTCCCTCCCCCCTCACCCTCTCTAGTTCCTTCATCCCCCTCTCGCCCTCTCCCCCTTCCCCCAAAATCATCCTTATCCTCTCCCCAATATTCCCTTCCAATCTCTCTCCTCCCTCACATCTTTCCAG
>NW_017159324.1:0-237 GCF_001652005.2 Ceratina calcarata
ATCATTTTGTATTATAATTTATTTATTTTATATTACAGATTTCGGAACTGAAGAAAAAGTTAAGAAAGAAAATTTACGGAAGGAGAAATTGAAAAGGGAGAAGGGACAGAGGAGGAAGGGGCGGAAGGGGTGGAAGAGGAGGAGGAGGAGGAGGAGGAGGCATCAAGAAGAATGTTTTTATATTCAATTTATAACATACACAATTATATGCAAAATAATAATTGTACAAATATAAAA
>NW_017159325.1:0-237 GCF_001652005.2 Ceratina calcarata
ACCACAATAAAATAAAAAAATTCGACGCGTGGTGCAAAATTGCAGATGATTTCGGATGTAGTGTAGACATCGTCAAATCAAAAATGACATAATTATTATCATCGTATAGGCGTGAAAAATCAGAAGAGCAGTGGCACAGGGTCAGGTAAGTGTTGCAAGATAATTTTCATATCTGCAATGTCCACATAAACGCTTGGGCACATGTTGATTTATTATTTCTACATTTTAAAATGTCAT
>NW_017159326.1:0-237 GCF_001652005.2 Ceratina calcarata
CTATCTTATTTCTATAGTACAGAGTAGAGTAGTTCTCATTTAGGGCGCTCCCGTCAGTCCTCACTCTTTGTAGCACCATCTGACACCTTGTGGTCAATTCGAATTTCTTAGAATTTCAGCTTTTGTTATTTACAATTGGTTTTAAATAATACTCGAGCGAGTCAGCATATATGTAGTTTTTATTAAGATCTACAATTGGAACCTCATTTTTAATTATTCAGCTTCATTATAATTTTA
>NW_017159327.1:0-236 GCF_001652005.2 Ceratina calcarata
AGCCTGCAGTTTCAGATTTTATCCATTACTTATTAGATCTTTTTTGATTTGTTAATTTTAGTTCTTTATTAAGAAAAATATCTCACTTTTAATTGCCACATTAACAACTGACGATTACATTTCTCTAAGTCTCAATGGACAATTGGAATTTTAAGGATGTATTGGCTATATAGTCAATACTAAAAGTTTATGTATCTTAGAAAAACGCATTTCCTATAATTAAAAAAAAATCAGAC
>NW_017159328.1:0-236 GCF_001652005.2 Ceratina calcarata
TGAATTAAAGAGCCGTCAGACGGTGAGAACTACAAAAAAGGCCGCCGGCGGGAACATGTTAAAGGCCGGGCGTCCAGATTCGAGCTCGCGTCAACCGAGCGTTCTGATTGGTTAGGGTTTTTTGTCAATAACTCCTCAACCATGTCTCGAACATCTTTTTCGCTAAGGAAAATTACATCAGGAATCTTCAATTTCAATATTTTACACTAGTTTTGGGATACCGTGTAGATAATTCC
>NW_017159329.1:0-236 GCF_001652005.2 Ceratina calcarata
CCTGGATCGACGAGAAGACGTACTCGAAGAGTTGTACATCTAGAGTTGTCTCGTGTCTAACAGCGTGAACTGCTGACGTAATGAGTGAGGTTGCTCCGTGCAACCAAGAGACGAGTTCGATTTAACAACTGCACCTAATTCTCAACGAATTTGTTTTGTTGTTGCTGTGTCCTCTGGAATTGGTTGTTGAGGTTGAGAGGCGGTCTTCTCCTGACCCGCCAACGGTTGGTGCAACA
>NW_017159330.1:0-236 GCF_001652005.2 Ceratina calcarata
GGAATTGACCTTAGCGTAGCGTCAGCGCCTCCGCCAATATGGCGGCCCTCTCAAAACTGAAACTATTGTATGAAACATTTTTAGATATGATTGTTAGTTTGAGTGATATTGCTCTGCAACACTTTATGTGCCCCACCCTGTATTATCACTGTTAATACTGTCTTATCATTTTCAGTACTACACTTAGTCCTAAGAAACTTCGCAGATATTCAGTTCGAAATAGAGAATGTAAAAAA
>NW_017159331.1:0-236 GCF_001652005.2 Ceratina calcarata
GTTGACATTATATTGGGATAAAGTTAGAATGATAAAATAAAAACGTAGGTTATAAGAGACAATACGTCATGTAATAAGATAAAATGAGATAAAGTGACCAATTGTCATAGATAAATAAAATTATTAAAATATAATAGTAAGAACAAGCTGATATATATTACTATCCTCTTTTACGCATTAAGTAGTGATAAGTTTCAAAGATCACGTTGACAGTTGTAGGTTATGAAGCTTTGTGG
>NW_017159334.1:0-236 GCF_001652005.2 Ceratina calcarata
ATACAACTACTGAGGGAAGAAAATGTAAAAATTCGAGTCATAAAGAACTTTATCGAGTGAAAAACATTAAAAAATATTAACTAATAAGGGGACCGTGCACGACCGTGTTGGAAATCGTTAAAATAACAATGCGTTTAAGGTAGTTCCGGCGAATCGATTGTAACTGGACGGATTTTATTATATTGGTACGTGTTTTCGGTACGTATTAATTTTTAAAACAAAACAAATAATAAAAT
>NW_017159335.1:0-236 GCF_001652005.2 Ceratina calcarata
CGTGACGGTTGTTATGAGTAGTATCGTTTCAGGAGACGCCGTGTATATTGAAATGTCGATCGAGGAGCTCGCTGAACGCATTGCGTTCATGAAAGATCAGTTTCTGGCGTCCCCATCCGATGCCGTCAGCATCCCCGTATACTGCCCGTGTTGGGCGAATCGGCCCATGCGTAGGTGTATACAAAGTTAAAGCATGGCTAAATTCTTCATCCACCGGAAGGTGGGTATAGGCATCC
>NW_017159336.1:0-236 GCF_001652005.2 Ceratina calcarata
TAATAAAACATAGGAACATCAAAGGATAAAATGTTTGGTTCAAATTTTTCAACATTAAAATTCCATTGATACGTTCGACTTCTCTACGGATTAATTAAATTTTGCTCCACAAATTTAAAAGTTCTAAAGATTAAAAGTTTTAAACGTTCGAATTTCTATGAATGTCAAAGAACTTATTGCGATTTTCCAATACTCCAGAAATTTGTTTATTCCACTATAAAGGCATCAATTAATTA
>NW_017159337.1:0-236 GCF_001652005.2 Ceratina calcarata
GTAGTATACAAGTGGACTTATATGCACCTCAGCCGAAGGTACCTAGAAAGTGACTTTAAATGTATCCGCAAATATACCCCAGAATTCCACTTACCAGGTTGATTTTCGGGTTGACTCCGTTGAAATACATCTTCTTCACGTGTCTTCAAGCAGAATTCATGTGCTATTCATACTTATGTATTATACAAGTCGACTTATATGCATCTAAGCCGAATATTCCTAAAAAGTGACTGTAA
>NW_017159338.1:0-236 GCF_001652005.2 Ceratina calcarata
TCGAAGCGGTCTCACGAGAGAACAAAGGCATGAGCACTCTCAGTTTCTCTCTGATTGTACTGCATTCGTAACTTTTCCTAATTTGTTCCAGTTTCGGTTCGAAGTTTGCGCTTTCCAGCCTCCGGCCAATCCACGTTTACCGTTCATCTGATTGGTCCGTTCGTCCTAGTTACTAACGAGATACCTTCCATCCCGTATCGGGAGACTGAGGCTCGAATTTATAGTCGCTTCTCGCA
>NW_017159339.1:0-236 GCF_001652005.2 Ceratina calcarata
ATTTTAATGTATATAGTATACAATCGTAGATATAAACTAGAAATTACAAACATTTCTTTTTATTTATTGTTAAGTACTTCTAGTACTTCTATATATATAGTATAAGAGAAAATATACACATTTATATTTTATACTGTTGAGATATCTTTCTTGCACATTTGCCATTTTGCAGATACAATAAATAAAATTTTACTTATCATACTTGTGTATTTCCTAGAATGTGCAGCTACCAAGGA
>NW_017159340.1:0-236 GCF_001652005.2 Ceratina calcarata
GGAATAAGAAACTTATTAGCTGTCTGGCTGAATTCAACCTGAAGACGACCTCAGCGACCCGTGTGTTTTTACATCTCATAATGATGGAGAAGAATTAATACTGGCCATATACATTGACGATGGTCTCGTTGCATCAACGAGTGAAAAGAGGATAAAAGACTTCCTAAGTCATCTAGCGACAGTGCTGGAAATAACGACTGCACCTTTGAGTTTGTTTCTAGGCATGGAGATACAAC
>NW_017159341.1:0-236 GCF_001652005.2 Ceratina calcarata
AATATTAATACAGTTTCCTCGAATCACGAGATTAGATCATTGGCTAAAGAGATAGGCTCCAATAGCGCCGCGATAAGGTAGAATGTCACCCACACCCACGAAATTGGCCAAACACATGAGGACTGCAGTTTTCATTCTTATATAAAATTTTTGGGTCGTCAGGTACCTCTTGGGAAAGAGGAAAGTTAAATCTGGCATGCTGTGGTTATAATTTAATCAGGAAATGAAGATATTTA
>NW_017159342.1:0-236 GCF_001652005.2 Ceratina calcarata
ATTATTTACTATGTTCTATCATTTTTTCTAATGCTGTGGGGTAAATAGATACACTCTTCACCTCATACTTTTAACAAAAAGGGATCTGCAATTTCGCTTGTTCTTTCCAAATGACTTTCCTCTGAGTTACTACGGTCTCGATCCTCGACTTACCGTAGCTTCGAGCGCCCGATGAAAGGTCCCTCCCATGTCGTTTAACTTCTACCACCCCCGACATAAAATTCGTATATCTCCTG
>NW_017159343.1:0-236 GCF_001652005.2 Ceratina calcarata
ACGTCACTTCCTGGCCAACATGAGACAGGTTCAGCTGTCCGCAATATACAGTACGCATTTAAATATCCTTAAAATTCAGTAGGTCAGCGGGTACCTGACTGGGTAAAAACGAGCTATTATTCATTAATAAATGGTTTCACCAGGCATTCTAAGGCTATCATTATAAAGGAATTTCAGACACAACATAAGCCCGTCTGCGTTGACGGTACGCCAGCCGGAGAAATTAGTGTTTCGTC
>NW_017159344.1:0-740 GCF_001652005.2 Ceratina calcarata
GTAGAGAACGATCAAGGAGCTAAGTCTGATTTTATTTTAGCAATTATTCCGCCCGAATTACAGCATATACGCGGGTATGAGACATTTCACAGACATCATCGATGTTTGGCTCAAATTACAGAGCATATATGCGTCTAGAGGATCGGCACGTAAAGCAACGTTATTAAGGAAATTAGCTCTGCAGAGGCTTCAAGAAGGCGAGGATGTTCGCGAGCATATAGCTCGCAAATTAGATATAGTTCACACCGTTCTGTGTGGGCCTATGAGGGTCCCATCGAAGCGTGGTGCGTTCTACATGGCAATGTTTGTCGATGATTGTACACGGTGGTGTGAGGTCTATTTCATTAAACGAAAGAACGATGTTCTGTCAGTGTTTCAGGAATACAAGGCATATGTTAACTGGTAATAAAATTAAAGCTCTACAGTGCGATAATGGGAGAGAGTACTGTAACAGAGAGTTCGACGCATTCCTGAAAGATCAGGGTATCCGGCGCAGGCTCACGTTTCCATACACTCCACAGCAAAATCGCATGGCTGAGCGGAAAAACCGAACGCTCGTCAAGATGGCCCGCTGCATTTCGTTTGAAGGAAAGTTAATACTTTCTTCTTGGACGGAGGCGGTGTACGCCGCGAATTATGCTGCGCGTCAAGGAGTCTAGAAGGAAGGACGCCATATGAGGCGTGGTACGGGAGAGTGCTGAATCTGGAACACCTTCGAGGTAAAAGGTACCACAGTATTC
>NW_017159344.1:1740-2209 GCF_001652005.2 Ceratina calcarata
TGTTAATTTTACGTTCACCAAATGTCACGTAATGTTTTTAATTTATTTTACGCAATAATAAAAATCTCTAGTTCACATTTGACATTTTTTTGACATGTGCGAACTCTATTTTGGATCCGCCATTTTATTTTTTGCAATTTCGATTTCAGATTCGAACTCAGCGACCTTGAAAATCATGGTATACCAAATTTAGACTGAATTGGACATTTTTTTGACATGTGCGAACCCTATTTTAGATCCGCCATTTTGTTTTTTCAATTTCGATTTCAGATTCGAATTCAGCGACCTTGAAAACACTTATATATCAAATTTCATCAAAATCAAAGATGATCTTCATATTTTGGCCAGCTTTTTCGCGATTCGGACCACTGTGCGGAGGTCCTTTGTCCTTACCGGCGAGATCTGTAAACAGAGAATCAAGTGAGGAGGACTTTACGTTGCACTGGTTCGGTGCGCCGAAACAGAGCCT
>NW_017159345.1:0-236 GCF_001652005.2 Ceratina calcarata
CCCGAATGTAGCAGACCACTGTTCCACTCTCATTTGTATCTTTTTCAAGCATTTCTATGACCCGCAGTAGAAATGCAGATTTCATGGCTTCGACAACCGTGCACATTTATCGAATATCTTATAATTAGTTTCTGTACGATCAAATAAGCATTCATAATAGGCAAGTTGTTCCAACAAAAACTCAAGACAATGAACATTTCGAAAGATAATGTTGGTCATGAATATTTGAAAAATAA
>NW_017159346.1:0-236 GCF_001652005.2 Ceratina calcarata
AATTAATGGTTCCGGTTGTCTGCACGTCCACTGCCTATTAAGAAAATCAATAATAAATATGATTATGATAAATTACTACTTCGCGACACGAGATACTCACTGCGTAGCTCCCCTGATAGACGGCATCCAGGAGTTCCAAACAAGCTGGTCATACGGATGCATAGTTCGCGACTGTAGAGTGGTCGTACCACTTTCTAAAATATTCTTCCACTGTTCGAACAATCTAATAGGTTGTC
>NW_017159347.1:0-236 GCF_001652005.2 Ceratina calcarata
GAGCTACCGATAATTCAGCCATCTGAAGTTGGTTCGATGTAGTCAATAATTCAGAAAATCAGTCGACTAAAAGTATCGTTGGTTACTATCAACTAAATCGATAGTTTTTAGTCGATGGTGCCCATCACTAGTACGCCTCCCCCCCCCCACACACACATACTTTCTTAACAGAGCAGCCGAAAATTTTAAACACAGAATAGTAAAGTAATGCGTACTATGGAGAGTAATCTTACCTA
>NW_017159348.1:0-236 GCF_001652005.2 Ceratina calcarata
CATGAGCGCCTCCCAGAATCAGGCGGCGCGGAACTGCTTCAGGGGCGGGAGGGGCTTTTATAGGAGGTTGAACCGCAGGCGCGGAAGCCGTTAAATTATTATAGTTTTTATTATTAAATATATATGTATCTTTTTATTATTTTTTTATATGTATCTGCTTATTATTTTGTTTATAATTATGTTATTTCTTTATGAGTATCTTTTTATTATTATTATTATATCTGCTTATTATTTTC
>NW_017159349.1:0-236 GCF_001652005.2 Ceratina calcarata
CTACGCGACCCCATTTGGGGTCGCGACCCATAGTTTAAGAAGCCCTGGTCTAGACTAATCTACGAAAAACTATCCATGCACTTTAACACACTTTGATACATGACTGTACTATATGAAATTACAATTTGATAAAATCATTTTCTTCTTAAACTCGCAAAAAAGTACTTCTTGAATGCGTCAAAAAGAATTCTGTGAATTTTATTGAATAATATATCAATAACGGGACAGTATAATGA
>NW_017159350.1:0-236 GCF_001652005.2 Ceratina calcarata
ATATATATATATGAGTTACATTGCTGGCAATTTGCGTTAGACTACCGGAAGAGCCAATCCGATCGTAAGAACAGGAATGCTCGGCAACGCGCTCTGAACAAAGGAACACATCCGTGTATTTACGCTCGTACTTCGAATATCTTCACACTCCCCCTTTCGAAGTGCACTCTACACTTTCATCTTGCATATAATACCCTGTTCTTTCCTTAATAACACGTGTACTTTGAAAAACAAAC
>NW_017159351.1:0-236 GCF_001652005.2 Ceratina calcarata
AAACTTTGAGTAAACACGTCAGAACGGTGTCCGATTGTGCTGTTAAAAAAGACGTAGGCAGGAAGTAGAAGAATTGATTCTTGTGTTTCTTAAGTTCTTTAGTTAGAATTTTTAACTCTCAGGAAATGCAGTTAAATATTGTTTGTCTCTTATTAATTAATATTTAAACATTAGCGTATGCCCTCGAGAAATACTACCTTAATTGAAAGAATATGAAGTCTATACGTGTTTGATAT
>NW_017159352.1:0-236 GCF_001652005.2 Ceratina calcarata
TGAATTAAAGAGCCGTCAGACGGTGAGAACTACAAAAAAGGCCGCCGGCGGGAACGTGTTAAAAGCCGGGCGTCCAGATTCGAGCTCGCGTCAACCGAGCGTTCTGATTGGTTAGGGTTTTTTGTCAATAACTCCTCAACCATGTCTCGAACATCTTTTTCGCTAAGGAAAATTACGTCAAGAATCTTCAATTTCAATATTTTACACTAGTTTTGGGATACCGTGTAGATAATTCC
>NW_017159353.1:0-236 GCF_001652005.2 Ceratina calcarata
ATATAAGAATTCGAGATTTAATAACTTTTTTAATAGGCTCGCAAGATTTCCTAATTTTTGTACAGTTCCATTGAATCTATTAAAATTTCAATGCTTTGTGATTGTTTTTCTGTAAGAATTCATACAGCCTTGAATAAAACTGTTCTCTGCGACATTTAAACAATTAATAAATTTCGTTTGTAGATTGAAACGCGTTGTCAATCAAATTTATCGATTACATGATCCTTGAACAGATG
>NW_017159354.1:0-236 GCF_001652005.2 Ceratina calcarata
ATTTATTTCGCATTAACATTTATATAGGGTATCCCAGAAAAAGAAAGATGATTCTGTAAGTATTTCTGAACAATAATTTCCTTTGCCACAGTGCAAAGTGAGACATGATTTTTAAATTATTAACGAAAAACAGTGACCAATAGCAGCGCATATGGAGCCCGCGCTAAGCCACCGCCGAGCGTCGCGATTCGAACCAACCAATCCGTGGCTGAGCGCGGGCTTTACTCGTGCTCTCA
>NW_017159355.1:0-871 GCF_001652005.2 Ceratina calcarata
GGAGGGGGTTTAGAGAAACCAGCTTATCGTGGCGCTTGTGTGCAGTTCGGTCTGATGGGAACGCAACGAAGATCCGACGCCGTCGTCGCGTCGGCGCGCCGCGGTATCGTTGAGTTCGGGAAATTGAGCGTGTCGTTCCAGTCGGTGGCGTCAAATTAACGCCCCGTACGCCGGCCATCGCGGCGCAACAGAGACGCAATTACTTGACACGGCCTTTACAAGACATCCTCCTGGCTTCTTCAAAGGGATCACCGCGAGATTAGCGATACCCTCATCCTGGGTCTCAGGCTTTTTCACTAAGCGGCTCGTACGCTCGGAGGCACGGATCACACGCACGAAAATTACCGTGTAATCAATGACATGTCGCCATTTTAACGTGCCGCTGCCGTAATTGAGAACGTCGCGAGCTCACACGATTCTATTCCATCCCCGATTGATCTTACATTCCACGATTTATTATGTTTGCCAATTTAATTAGTTATCATAATTTAAATACTAAATATTCCTGTCGTTTTAATACACAGTGGAGAATAATATACAGGGTGAGTCTCGTACCATGACGACTTCGAATAATCTGTAAGGTTGTATGATAAAAATCTTTAAGCAAGTGTTTCATGGTCTCTAAGGAGACATGCAGTGATACGATCTGTTTTTTTAATGGGACATAAGGAACAACTTCAGTTTTTAAATAGAATGCCCAATATTTTTCTCGAATTTCAATCAAGAATCAAATTCTGAATAAAACGAGTATTATACTAATGAGGGTTTATTATTAATAATTCATAAAATAATTGTACAATTAATAATTTCATTACCTCCCTATAGAATATTTTATTTCATTACACATTAAATTTTATCTTAGAAAATAATA